>NW_016818836.1:573616-593006 GCF_001698545.2 Rhinopithecus bieti
AAAATTAAAAAAAAAAAAAAAAAAAAAAAAAAAAAAAAAAAAAAAGAAAGAAAGCTTTGCAGATGTCCAGGCTGGAGAGTCTGGTGTCTTCGACCAGAGTGGTGAGATGTGGAAATATTTTTGAGATATTTTTATCAGACTTACTGATGGATGGGATATGAAGAGTGAGGAAGAAAGAAATCAAGGGTGATTTCTATGTTATACTTGAGGAACTGGTGGCAGGTATAATTTACCGTAATGAAGAAAACCTAGGGAGGACAGACTTGGGTGGGTGATAGGAACATAGAGAATGATGAGTCCCATTTTGACCATATTAAATTTGAGATATACTTAACTTGTCAAGTGGAGATATCAAGTAGATAGTACAATATATGTCTGTAATTATCATGATAGGCCAGGGCAAGAGGCGTGAATTTCAGGTTCATTAGCATATAAATAAGGTTTAAAGGTATAAAGTACATTATCTGTAGTGAGAGTACAGGCATCAAAGAGATGTAAACTTGGGCTGCAGCTCTGGTTCATGCCACAATTTCAAACAGACCAAAGGGTCCATATTGGCCAGAGTCCAGTTGAGAGACCAAAACCGCACTCATTATTTAAATAGATAGAATATAATATCTTTATATTGTTAATATCATAATTGTTAACTAAACACAGTGTTGTCAACTAGCTTACAGAAAGGGTACAAACACCAATATTAAGTTATCATAGACATAGCAACTGCAGTAAGCAGCTACCATCTCTAAGACTTAGGGAACCAAAAGAAGACACTGGAGTATCGAAAACTTAGAAGCTTAGATAAGGGGCTCCACAGAGCTAAAACTCAGGCCTCTGAGCTGATGTTCCTGCCCTACTAGGGCTCTTATCTCTGAGGTGGGTACAATGAGGCTTGTTCTTCAAATATTGAACAAAGTGCAAACTAGCATCAGCTTCTGCCAACAGAAGGAATTGCTGCTGCCGGGATAAAGAAGCCTCCCTGGGATGATGCTCACAGGCATCAGAAGAAAACCAGCTCTAGTGCTTTATATTGGCAGAGGCTAAGAAGGGAGCCAGTAGGCAAAGAAAAAATGTAGTTTACAGAGTCCCAATCCTAGTATCACAAAGCTGAGTACTGAAGGAGCTGACAATAACTTACTCACGGACACTCTTCTACATATACGTGAATATTCATACAACAAAACAATTCTGTGTTTCCTTACTCACAGCAACTATTCAGATACAGATCTTCTTACTACCCCAAAGAAAGAGATGCCAAGCCCAATGGTCATGACAGTCTTCTCTGACATATGTTAATTACTTCTCAAATGTATTCAAAATCTTATTTGAATATTCTGTTATCTAAGTACTAAATTGTGAAGTTATCGTCTAACAAAATTTGTATATAATAGTAAGGGAGGCCGGGCATGGTGGTTCATGCTTGTAATCCCAGCACTTTGGGAGACTGAGGTAAGAGGATTGCTTGAGCCTAGGAGTTTGAGACCAGCTTGGATAGCATAAAGGGATCCCATCTCGAATGAATGAATGAATGAATGAATGAATGAATGAATGAATGAATAAAAATAATAAAGGAAAGGATGAGAAAGAAGAAGAAAATAATATGTACACACACACACAAATGAGAAAGCAAATATGCACAGCTGTTACAGTCTGAATTCTGTAAATGGTTACAAGGCTGTAGCTGACATTCATGAACTTCCTTCTTCTACTACTCATCTTGTTTTCTTTGTCTTCAGCCAGAACCTCAGCTGATCAGGGTCCCTTACCTGGTAGAATAGCACAGATCTTCATTCTTGAAAGGTCTGAATCTTCAGTGTCTTTGACATTTTTGGTTGCTGAAGTTTTCTATTACCTTTTACTATTGAACATGAAAGTAAAGTCACGTGCCACATAATAACATTTTGGTCAGCAATGGATTGCATATATGGCAGAGGTTCCATAAAATTATAATAATGAATTTTTACTGTACCTTCTTCTATGGTTAGATATGTCTAGACATACAAATACCCTTGTGTTACAATTGCCTATGGTATTGAGTTCAGTAACATTCTTTTTTTTTTTTTTTGAGACAGAGTCTCGTTCTGTCACCAGGCTGGAGTGCAGTGGCGCAATCTTGGCTCATTGCAACCTCCGACTCCCTTGTCCAAGCAATTCTCCTGCCTCAGCCCCTTGAGTAGCTGGGCTTAAGGCACATGCCACCATGCCTGGCTAATTTTTGTATTTTTAGTAGAGACGGGGTTTCACCATGTTGGCCAGGATGGTCTCGATCTCCTGACCTCGTGATCCGCCCACCTTGGCTTCCCAAAGTGCTGGGATTACAGGCGTGAGCCACTGTAGCTGGCCGAATACAGTAACATTCTTACAGGTTTGTAGCCCAGGAGCAATAGACTATACCATATAGCCTAGGTACATAGGTGTATTAGGCTATAACATCTAGGTTGATGTAAGCACACTCTGTTACGTTCACACAAAGATGAAATTCCCTCATAAATTTCTCAGAATGTATCCCCATCTTAAGCAACACAAACTTGTACTTAGAGATACGTCAATGAATCTTTTATGTTCCAAACACTGACCTTCATGTTCCTGTTGTGTGGCCACAATTCAATTCTTTCTTGGTAACCAAGGTCAATTACTCTATCTCCACAAAAGAAGAGTAATACTCTTCCTTGTCTCTTGGGTCTTTGGCATGAGAAGCTCAAAGTGGCCAAACAGTTTCATCTAGGAAGCCAATGGAATTATAAATGTGTCTCCTGGGGGAAGCATTCTTTTAGGGGGAATAAAATTTCAAAGTCAACAGATCTCAGGCCGGGCATGGTGGCTCATGCCTGTAACCCTAGCACTTTGGGAGGTTGAGGCGGGCAGATCACCTGAGGTCAGCAGTTTGAGACCAGACTGGCAGACATGGTGAAACTCTGTCTCTACTAAAAATATAAAAATGAGCCAGGCATGGTGGTGTGTGCCTGTAATCCCAGCTACTTGGGAGGCTGAGGCAGAAGAATTGCTTGAACCCAGGAGGCAGAGGTTGCAGTGAGCTGAAATTGTGCCATTGCACTCCAGCCTGGGAGACAAGAACAAAACTCCATCTCAAAAAAAAAAAAAAAAAAAAAAAATCTGAAAATTTTGGAAATGAGAAACAAATTCTACAAGTGGGCTATTAGATATAATAGTAAGAGGACTCACTCCCATTTCTACCTCTTGATTTTCAGACCTATGTATTCTGGCAATGGGAGAGATAGAAACATAAATTGATCTCCAATTCAAAGTATATAACTCTTTCCATAATATATAATCCTAACCGTTTTATGTATTTATGTGCCGAAGAGTTTTTTTTCTCTCCTTGGTCAACTGGTAATAAGGAGTGCATGAAACCACTGGAGTATACTGATGGAGAGAAGGCAATGCAGCAGAAACTGATGTTGGAAAGAGTCTGGGGATCAAAAGCCTCAAAAGGAAAAGCAGTTTGCATAGCCGACTGGACTTCCTGCAGAGCCTTTGCTTGCTTTGATCATCATTCAAAATTTGTAGCCTTCCATATTACTTGGTAAATGTGTCTAAATAGCACATTCAAATGTGGTAGATATTATTTGTAACACTCAGAAAAGCCCACAAAGCACTGTGTCTCTTTTATTGTGGTAGGTGGTACACAGTATGGTAACTCATCTTTCACCTCGGGGATAGCCTGATGTGCTCCAGAACCTTCACTGGAGTGACAATTCCTGAATTTCCGTGAGGTTTATTTCTTACTCTCTGATTTGCATAAGTCTTATTAAGGCATCTAAATTACTGCTAATTCTAGTTCACCAGATCAACATAATGTTAACAAGATTGCAGAGCAGTGTGATATCAAGATGATCAAGATGTCTCCAGCATGTAATATGGCGCAGAGCAGAACTGGTGAAGCCCTGAGGCAAATTTGTGAAGGTATGCTGTTGGCCCTGTGGGATAGAAGCAAGCTGCTTCTGATGGTCCTCACAAATTGGTACGGGGAGAAAAGTATTCGCTAGGTCAGTAGTTACGTGCCAGGTAATAGGAGCTATATTGATTCTTTTTTTCTGGTAAAGTTTCTATATATAGAACCACAACTTGGAATAACTACCTGATAAAGTTTATGATAATGTACAGTCATTCTCCAATATCTATTTGCCTTCTGCATGGGCAAACAGGAAAGGTAGATGTGGCTTCATCACCTCAGCATCTTTTAAGTCTTTGATGGTGGTGCTAATCTCTGTAATTCTCTCAGAAATATGGTATTATTTTTCTGTTTACTATCTTGATAGAGTAAGTTCCAGTGGCTTCCATTTGATTCTCCCAACCATCATGGTCCTTACTCCATGGGTCAGACAACCAAGACTGGTACTCTTCTAGTTACTAAATATGTCTATCCAATTTACATTAATTAACTGGGGAAATAACTACACAATTGGTCCATGGACATATTGGGCCATCTGTGATTTGAAATTGATTTAAGAGTCCATATGTCACCTGGCCATAATAGCCCTTATTTTATTGGTGGCACTGTGGAATTTTGAATCTCCAGAAATCAGCATCAATTTAGAGATAGTGCCTAGTAATTCCTGAAAGCTCTGGGTAATTCCCTTTTTTCAGCAAGTGAGAAATTCTATTAAATGATTCTTACAATCATTCTAGGAAATGGCAGAAAGCTTTTTGGGAGAAGTCTCCAGTAGGTACTTCAGCATAATCCAACACACATGATGCCACTGTGTGCCTGGACACTAGCATCCCATTTTCCACTGGCAAGAAATGCAAGGCTGTGACTGAACCAATTCCAAAATACCATCTTTGAGAGTCTGTTTCCTGAGATCATTTTTGCTGCCAATTTCTGTATGTCAGTGACCATCCAGATGACACAATCTGCACTATTACATAAATAGAAAAAAGATAATGTTAAAAATGCTACCTAGGTGTACATTTATTAACTAGGTAACTAGAAGGGTAAATCCTAACCTTAAAGGCATCAAAAATATAAGAATTACAGAAAGCTCCTATCATTCTCAGGGCTGAAGGAACGTAAAAAAGAGGCTGGAAGTATTAATGCTTAAAAACTTAGAAGAAGGGCACCAAAGAGCCAAAACTCAAAGCTCTAAAGAGGTACTACCTAGCTGGTGTTGATATCTCTGAGCTCAGAGGAGGGTCCCTGTGAGCATAGGAACTAGACATTTAAGGAGGGGACACCAGGCAGCTGGTGCTGGTGTTTCTGAATGAGACATTATAAAGCTGATTCTGCAAGTATTAGAAAAACTACAAACTAGATTTAGCTGCTGCTATTGTAATAATCCCAACCCCTTCCTTTCATTATTCCTGACTTGGAGTTTTCCCTATTGCATAGATTAAGTAATTTTTGTTTTGTTTTGTTTTATTTTGTTTTGTTTTGAGACAGGGTCTAGCTTTGCCACCCAGGCTGGAGTGCTGCAGTGCAGTGGCATGACCATGGCTCCCTGCAGTCTCAACCTCCCAGGCTCAAGCGATCCTTTCACCTCAGCTTCCTGAGTAGCTGGGACTAGAGGTGCATGCCACCACACCCAACTATTTTTGTATTTTTTGTAGATACGGGGTTTTGCCATGTTCCCCAGGCTGGTCTCAAACCCTGGGCTCAAGTGATGCATCCACCTCTGCCTCCCAAAGTGCTAGGATTACAGGCATGAGGCACCACACCCAGCCAGATTAAGTAATTTTCTAGTAGGATCTTCGTTTGTTTCATTCCTGGGGATATTGTGATCAATTAGCCACTACCAAAATGGGGTCAAAATACCTTGATGCTTACTCTACTACTGTTTCCCATTACTATAAATGTGCATACCTTGTCTCTGGTAGTTAAAGTCTGCCACTTGATATCTACTATACCCAAATCTCATCATCTTACTGAAATCTCAACTGTGCAAGTTCTATTGTCATATATACCACTAAGTTTTAAACACTGAGTTCCCCTCATGCATATCTTTCTCAATTTCTTAGTGAAAATTGTGTCCCCTGACTTTCTAGGGTGATATAGTAAAAGAGAGAGAGATTCAGGCGATAAAACTATCCCAACACTTTCGTCCTCTAGCATCTCAAACTCATAAAATTATTGTTGAGTCCAAAATTCAATGAACTAAGTAAACTGTTAAAGGCACTTTCAGCTACTTAAGTAAACATATAAAATACAGAACCTCGGGTAAGAGCACTCATACCAAATTTAGCCTGATATAAATTTGCAATCTATTCCTTGGAATCATTCCCACATATATTCTTCATGTTACTGTCAATTTATATTTGCAAAATACTGGAGTTTTTTGGAATTACAAGTTCATAAATCAAACTTCATGTTTGTCCCCTAGAGCATTAAGAGATAAGACCCTTATTATAGGCAGAGGAAACAAAGGATAGTTGGGATGTGTCATGATATTGTTACAGGGTCGTCAAGCAATGAAAAGCTATTCTCCTCAGATGTTAGAGTGCAGGTTATATCAACTGGAAAACAGAAGATCAGAATGGCTTAGAGTTTCAAGATTCTCAGCTTCATCTGACTCTACCCAGATATCCCCCCTCCAAGTCTCAGGGTCCTACTACTTTCCAATCAATGCCCTGATATTCACGCAAGAGATTTGATAAGGCTGTAGTTTATAGTTACATAATTCTTCAAACTGCACTCTTCAATTTTGCATCAGTTTTCAGGGAAGTCAGTCCTGTGACTATAAGAAATGAGATTCCTTTTTAAAACTTGTTATTATTCACATGATTGTCAGTGTGCAAGAAATGAGATTCCTTAAGGCTGCCATATAAACTTTCTGGTTCTCTGACAATAACTTGATCCAGGAGTTCATAGCCCAAAACGTGTTATTTTCGTTCTATAAGCATTCCAATATACTCTGAAGCAAACATCCTACTTCATAGTCTTTGTAGCCATTATTACCATCATAAATGTCAAGTACTATAATTGTTAGTAAGCACTGACAACAAACACAGATGATAGTTGGATTATTTACATTACCACTACATGCTGTGAATTACTATCTTCCCATTTGTCACTGGCAAGGACCTCAGCACTGCATTCAAGTTCAAGAACAGGACCCAAACAATATTGTAGCTTTGAAAGTTTGCTTCCTGGGACCATTCCTGGAAACAGAAACCACACCAGTTATTGTGGCAGGGAGAATTTAATATAAAGAATTGCTAACCAAGTATTGGAGAACTGAAAAGGCAAAAAGGACATATTGAGATATCATGAAAGTAATAGCTCTAGAGAACTACAAACCACTGCTTAATGAAATAAAAAAGGACACAAACAAATGGAAGAACATACCATGCTCATAGATAGGAAGAATCAATATCGTGAAAATGGCCATACTGCCCAAGGTAATGTATAGATTCAGTGCCATCCCAATCAAGCTACCAATGACTTTCTTCACAGAATTGGAAAAACTGCTTTAAAAGTTCATATGAACCAAAAAAGGAGTCGTGCATTGCCAAGACATCCTACAGCCAAAAGAATAAAAGCTGGGAGGCATCACCACTACCTGAACTTCAAACTTATACTATCAAGGGCTTACAGCTAACCAAAACACATGGTACTGGTTACCACAAACAGAGATATAGACCAATGGAACAGAACAGAGGCCCCTCAGAAAATAATACCCACACATTACAACCATCTGACTTTGCGGACAAACCTGACAAAAACAAGAAATGAGGAAAGGACTTCCTATTTACATAAATCGGTGCTGGGAAACTGGCCTAGCCATATGTAGAAAGGCTGAAACTGGATCCCTTCCTCTACACACTTATACAAAAATTAATTCAGATGGGACTAAAGTCTTCAAATGTTAGACCTAAACCATAAAACCCTAGAAGAGCGGCGGGCGCGGTGGCTCAAGCCGTGTTTAATCCAAGCACTTTGGGAGGCGAGCGGTGCGGATCACGAGTCAGGAAGATCGCAGACCATCCTGGCTAACACGGTGAAACCCGTCTTACTAAAAAGTACAAAAACTAGGCCGGGCGAGGTGGTGGCGCCTGCTGAGTCCCAGCCCTACTCGGCGTGAGGGCTGGGAGGCAGCGGAGAATGGACCGTAACCGGGAGGTGGAGCCTTTGCAGTTGAGCTGAGATCCAGCACTGCACTCCAGCCCTGGGGCCGACAGCAGCAAGCACTCTGTCTTAAAAAAAAAAAAAAAAAAAACAAACCTAGAAGAAGCCTAGGCCAATACCATTCAGGCCATTAGGCCATGGGCAACGGTCTTCATGATTAAAACACCAAAAAGCAATGGCGACAAAAGCCAAAATTGACAAATGGGATCTAATATAAACTAAAGAACTTACCATCAGAGTGAACAGGCAACCTATAGAATAGCCAGAACATTTTTACAATCTATTCATCTGACAAAGGGGCTAATATCCAGAATCTACAAAGAACTTAAACAAATTTACAAGAAAAAATCAAACAACCCCACCAAAAGTGCGGCGAAGGTATGAACAGACACTTCTCAAAGAAGACATTTATGCAGCCAAAGACACATGCAAAAATGGCTACATCATCACTTGCGCCATCAGAGAAATACAAATCAACCACAATGAGATACTCTCACACCAGTTAGAATGGCGATCATTAAAAGTCAGGAAACAACAGGTGCTGCGAGGGATGCCTAGAGCAATTGGGATACACTTTTACACTGTTGCGCGGGACTGCTAAACTAGTTCAACCATTGTGGGAGACAGTGTGCGCGATTCCTCAAGCATCTAGAACTAGAAATACATTTTGATCCAGCCATCCATTTACTGGGTATATACCCGAAGGATTGATAAATTCATTGCTGGCTATAAAGCACATGCACCATGTATGTTTATTTGCTGGACATTCACATAGCCAACGACTTGGAACGCAACCAAATGTCCATCACATGATTAGACTGGATTAAGAAAATGTGGCACATATATAACAAAACCCATGCGGAATACTATGCAGCCATAAAAAGGGATGGGTTCATGTCCTTTGTTGGACATGGCATGAAAGCTGGAAACCATCATCTGGACAAACTATCGCAAGGACAGAAAACCAAACATGCATGTTTTCACTCATAGTGCTGGGAATTGAACAAATGAGCACACTTGGACACAGGGTGGGGAATGTCAATGTCACACACTGGGGTCTTGTCGGGGTAGGGGAGTGGGGAGGGATGAGCATTAGGAGATAAACCTAATGCTAAATGATGAGTTAATGGGGGTGCAGCACACTAACATGCGCACATGTATACATATGTAACAAACCTGCCCGCGTTCGTGCACAGCGTACCCTAAAGTATAATAATTTAAAAAATGAAAAAAGAAAGTAATAGCTCCAGAAAGCAGCAACCACCTAGGATGGGATAATTAAAGGAAGAGTATTAGTACTGGGATGTGCAAATTTGAAGAAGAGTTCTACAGAGCTGGCACCAGGATGTCTGAGAAAGAGGCATTGCTGTTCTGGTGCTGTGCCTCAAGACCTCAGAGAAGGAACCACAAGGGGCTGAGAATCAGATTGCTGAAGAGGATGCATCCATCACCTGGGACTTGCTAGTGTCATTTCATGGGCACAATGAAGCTGATTCTGAGAATATGGGGGAAAATGCACCTGAAAACCAGCCACTGCCACTGGAACCAACTGTGGCTTCCAGGGTGAGAAAATGCTGACGTGATGACGCTGACAGGAAAAAGGAGCAAACAGGAAGGAGCAGATCCCTTTCCTTCCCTCAACCTCCCAGCCTCCCACTGGCACCCCTCTGGGCAAAGTCTAATGGAGAGCAAGCTGGAAAAGCAGACATGTGGTGTGCAGGCTCTCAGGCCCAGCTCCCAGAGCAGAGTATATACAGGTACACTGAAAATGGGCAACAGCAGCTAAATAAAATGGAACACGGGAGACCCAATATAGGAGACCTGGGAAGGCACTTCTGAAATGACAGTGAAAGGAAGCTCTGAAGTAACAGTGCAGTCTCTGTTTACCCATTCTTCTGATTTTGAACCCCTGAAGTTTAAGAACATAGTTTACAAAGATGAAATACCCTTTGAACAGCAGGGAAGTGGGAGAAGATAAGTGGACAAAGGTAAAAGTTTCTTCAGCTGCTGGAGCGAGATAAAAAGAGACTGTTAACATGTAAGTAGTTTTCATTCTTACGACACATGCAAAGCACTTCTTACAATGCTTGGCATGTAGCAAGCACTCAACAAACATAAAATACTGTTTATTACTATGAGTAGTAAGTAGTAGAAGTTATAGAAAATACCTGATACCAGATGGGCTCCCAGTAAATGATGATTATTCCTACTGTTGATATTTGTATATGACAGCGCATAAAACTTTAGAAAAAAGAGCCCATCAAAAGGATTTATACAGCCATAAAAAGGATTGAAATCATGTCCTTTACAGCAACGTGGATGCAGTTGGAGGTCGTTTTCCTAAGCGAACTAATGCAGAAACAGAAAACCAAATATCGACGGGTACAGTGGCTCATGGCTGTAATCCTAGCACTTTGAGAAGCTGCAGCAGGAGGATTACTTGAGCCCAGGAGTTCAAGACCAGACTGGGCAACATAGTGAGTAAGACTTTGTATCTAAAAATAAATAAATAAAATCTAAAAAAGGAAAAACAAACAAACAAAAAACAAGTATTGTGTGTGCTCACTTAAAAGTGGGAGCTAAATCTTGGGTTCACATGGACAAACAGATGGGAACAATAGATACTCGGGACTCCAAAGGGAGGGGGGAAAGGGCTGAAAAACTTCCTATTAGATACTGTGTTCACTATCTGGCTGATGAGATCGACAGTAGCCCAAACTTCAGCACCACAAAATATATCTTTCTTTTTTCTTTGAAACAGGGTTTCACTCTGTCACCCAGGCTGGAGTGCAGTGGCAATCATCACAGCTCACTGCAACCTCAACCTCCTAGGCTCAAACAATCCTCCCACCTCAGCCTCCCAAGTAGCTGGGATCACAGGCATGCACCATCACACCTCGCTAATTGTTTAATTTTTTGTAAAGATGGGGGGTCTCACTTGGTTGCCCAGGCTGGTCTTGAACTCCTGGCTTCAAGCAATCCTCCTGCCTCAGCCTCCCAAAGTGCTGGGATTACAGGAATGAGCTACTGCACCTAGCCAATATATCCTTGTAACAAACTTGCACATGTACCACCTGAATCTAAAATATAAACTGAAATTTTAAAAATATATATTTAGTAGAATCTTCAGATGTGTCAATCTGAAGAATCCCAGATCCATCCACTTTTATCCTTCCTTTAGCCATAAACTTACATCGTGGCAGGCAGAATAATGATCCCAAAAGATGTCCACATCCTAATCTCTGGAATCTGTAAGTCATTTACATAGTAAAAGGGACATTGCAGATGTGATTAAGGATCCTGAGAGGGGGAAGGTATCTTGGATTATCCAGGTGGGCCCAATCTGATTACATGAGTCCTTCAAAATGGAGAGCCCTCCCAGGCTGCAATCAGAGGGACATGTGATTAAAGAGCCAGAGATATAGCAGTGTGAGAAGGACTAAACCTGCCACTGTCAGCTTTGAAGACATAGGAAGGAGCCATAAACCAAGAAATGCAGAGTCTTCAGGAGCCGAAAGTCAAGGAAATGAAAATGGATTGTCCCAAAGGGCTCCAGAGAGGGATGCAGCCCTGCTGACAGCTAGACTCTGCTTGATGACACCTGTGTTGGAATTTCATCCTACAGAACTGTACAATAATAAATTTGTGCTGTTTTTAGCCACTAAGCATGTCAGAAGTTTAGCAATAGAAAACTAATGCAAGCATTGTAGTTCCCTTTGCTCGCTTCCTGGCTACATTTGGGGATGAGTCCCTAATCTCAGCACTGAGCACTCAGTGCTCTGATGTCCCTATGCCCTGGGAATCAATTTTGGAAGTAAGCAAATGGTTACTTCTTTCCCATGTCCCCAACAGTGGGAGAGAGAGTCCCAGCTGAGCAGGCAAACAGGGACTCAAAGGGCTCATCACCAGGCTTTGTGATGACCTCAAAGGGATGAGCATGCTTTTGTTTTTTTGAAATGGAGTCTCACTCTGTTGCCCAGGCCAGAGTACAGCAGCATGATCTTCGCTCACTGCAACCTCCGCCTCCCAGGTTCAGGTGATCCTCCTGCCTCAGCTTCCTGAGTAGCTGGGATTACAGGCAACTGCCACCATGCTCGGCTAATTTTTATATTTTTAGTAGAGATGGGGTTTCACCATGTTGGCCAGGCTAGTCTCGAACTCCTGATCTCAAATGATCTGCCCACCTCAGCCTCCCAAAGTGCTGGGATTATAGGCATGAGCCACCGTGCCCAGTAAAGCATGCTTTTCAACAATAGTGTCTCCTCAGTTCACCTGAGCTCCATTTCCCTCCCGGGAACATCTGGGCACTTATCCCCCTTGTTCTGCACCACAGTGACAAAACATCTACCTTTAATTTATTAAAATGAGACTCCTCCTTCCTGTGGCCTACAAGGCCTGTAAAGTCTGGCCTGCCTCACCAAGTTTCATTTCAACCTCTCCTTACCTCATCGCTATGCTCGAATCTCAGCAACTCCCTCCTGTGTATTTTCCAGATGACTCTTGTGATTTCCCACTGCAGGGCCTTTGCACCTGTCATCCCTCTGCCTGGAACAATCTCCCTGTTCTTCATGGGTGGCTACTTCTCATTCCTTACATCCCAACTCAAACGTCACCGCCACAGATCCCCTTTTCCCCAAGATGTTCTTTGTTAGGTCACTGTTCATTTGCTTCACAGCACTTATTACAATTAGAAGGGAATTTGCTTTGTGTTTATTCACTTGCCTTCTGTCCCCCTTGGAATGCAAGTTCCATGAGATCAGGGACCCTGTCTGGCTTGTTGGCTGCTCTTTTCTCAATGCCTGGAAGAGCGCCTGGCAGATCACTGACATGCAAAAAATGCCCGTGAAAGAGAGGAAGCCAGAGAAAATAGCCTAGCTATGTCCCCGGTTCCAGGATCCCTAACATCATCCAGGCTTTTCCCCAGGCCTGTCCTATTCTAGGTCAGAATTGGATGCCTCCCTTGCCTTCTGAAACTACTTCTTGGGGTTGTTTCTTGGCCTTGCCCTTGAGCTTTTAGTAGAGCAAGCGAATCTGGTTTTGTTGATGCTTCAATAATGACCCTGTTGTGTGAGTCTGGACCCAGGAGTATCATTGCTTGTGGGCAGGGTCCTATTCTGACTTTCAGCGGAGTGCTGAGTAGGCTGCCAGTTCTGGAGTCAGAGAACTGTGTTATGAATCAAGGCTATGCCACTTATCTTGTGTCTTAGTCCTCTCAGGCTGTCATAACAGAATGCCACAGACTGGTGGCTTAAACAACAGAAATTCATTTTCTCACAGTTCTGGAAGACAGAAGTCCAAGATCAAGGTGCCATCAGGGTTAGTTTCTAGCGAGGCCTCTCTTCCTGGCTGGTGGACAGCCACCTTCTCCCTGTGTCCTCACATGGTGTAGAAAGAATGAGTTCTGGTGTCTCTCTTCTTACAAGGACACGAGTCCCATTGGATTAGGACCCCTCCCTAATGACTTCATTTAACTTTAATGACCTCCCTAAAGGCCCTATCTCCAAATAGTCACAGTGGGAGTTAGGGCCTCGACATATGAATTTTGGGACACAATTCAGTCCATAAAATCTTGTGACTAATGCCCACTGCGCCTTGGTGGTCTTGCCTGTAAATTAAGGATGGCAACTCACTCCTCTTCAGAGTTACTGAGAGCATAAATAAGGCCAAGAAACTTTACTGTTCTGATTATTCAATACTGCACAGCAAGCTACCCAAAAACCTAGTGAATTAAAACAGCATTTTATTTTATTTTGTTTTTTTTAAGATAGAGTCTCACTGTGTCACCCAGGCTGGAGTGCAGTGGCACAATCTCAGCTCACTGTAACCTCTGCCTCCCGGGTTAAAGTGATTCTCCTGACTCAGCCACCCAAGTAGCTGGGATTATAGGCGTGTGCTACCATGTTTGGCTTATTTTTGTATTTTTAGTAGAGATGGGGTTTTGCCATGTTGTCCAGACTGGTCTCAAACTCTTGAGCTCAAGTGATCCACCTGCCTCGGCCTCCCAAAGTGTTGAGATTACAGGTGTGAACCACCACGCCTAGCCCTAAAACAGCATTTTTGTCCATGAGTCTGTGGTCCGGGCAGGGATTGGCAGGGACAGGTCATCTCTTCTCCATTCAGCATTATCTGGAGGGGTTGAAGGCTGCAGTCCTCTGAAGCTCACTCTCTCCCATGCTTGACACCTGAGCTGGGACGATTTGAGCATCTCTCTCTCACCCCATCTCTCCCCGTCTCTCTTGTTTCTCTTTTCTCTCTCTCCTCTCTCCTCTCTCTCTCTCTCTCCTCTCTCCTCTCTCTCTCTCATCTCTCTCTCTCCCTCCATCTCCCTCTCTCTCTCTCCCTCCATCTTCCTCTCTCTCTCTCTCTCACCCCATCTCTCTTGTTTCTGTAGAAAATGGCCTCAGGATAGCCAGCCTTCTTAAACTTCAATACACACATCTCAAGAGAGAAAACCAGGTGGAAGTGATACTTATCACCTTTAAGACCAAGCCTTGGAAGTCAGGGATCATCACTACCCTGCATTCTATCAGCTGAGGCAGTCACAAAGGCCTGCCAGCATTCTAGGGGAGAGGAAATAGTCTCCACCTCTTTATGGGGGAGAGACAAGGCATATGAGACTGAAAATACTGTTGGAGCCATTTCTGGAAATTACAATGTGCTACAGGAGTCAAAATGTGACTTGCTTTGGACTCAGTGTCCAGATTGTAACCCCAGCCCTTGATGAGCCTTCTGTTCCTCATGAGAGCAGTGGAGTCTCATAGCTACCCCCAACCACCTGTCCGGCTGGGCCCAAAAGACATAGGGAACAGTTTCTAGCTCTGGAACCAGTGATCTCACATCTGTTTGTCTTCTTGGAGCTCTTGTGGTTTGTCACACTGCTGTTCATTCAGAAGCCTTTGAGGGATGAGAAACGTCTAGGATTGTTTTCTAGCTACAGTTTCTCATTCATCATATTACTTCCCTTGTCTCTGGTCAACATGGACATCCCATCTGAAAGACGTGGGCCTGGCTGTGTTGGCCTAAGGGCTGTAACTGGAGCCCAGGACTTTCTACACCCTCAGCGGGAGTCCTGTGCTCAGCCACGAGCAAATCCCTCCCTCCCCTGCTTTAGCTGGGGGACCCTCCTGAGCCCCCATGCTCAACTCCATCAGCCGGCTCACCATATCTTGCACAGGCTCCTCTGCCTCAAAGAAATGCCCTTTTAATGAGAGACCTAGTGGCCCCTGTGGCCATGCCGTCTCCTCCCCTGCTTCCTTCTCTTGCTTTCCTCTCCTCACTCACTTTCTCATTCTGCACCAGGCCTTATTCAACAATGGAGCCTTACCATACAGCCATAAAAAGAATGAAGCTGTGTCCTTTGCAGCAACATGGATGCAGCTGGAGGCCATTGTCCTAAGTGAATTAGTGCAGGAACAGAAAATCAAATACTGCATGTTCTCCATTATAAGTGGGAGCTAAACATTATACATGGATGCAAAGATGGGAACAATAGACACTGGGAACTACTGGTGGGGAGAGGGAGGAGGGCAAGGGTTAAAACGCTGTTGGGTACTTTGCTCAGTACCTGGGTAGTGGGCTCATTCATGTCTCATCCCTCAGCATCATGCAATCTATAACCAGGTAATAAACTCACACATGTACCCCCTAAATCTAAAATAAAAGTTAGAAAAGAGTGAAAAAAAAAAAAAAAAAGCCAGGTGCAGTGACTCACACCTACAATGCCAGAACTGGACTTTAGAAGGCTGAGGCACGTGAATCATGAGGTCAAGCGTTTGAGACCAGCCTGGCCAACATAGTGAAACCCCGTCTCTACTGAAAATACAAAAATTAACTGGGTGTGGTGGTGGGTGCCTATAGTCCCAGCTACTCAGGAGGCTGAGGCAGGAGAATCGCTTGAACCCGGGAGGTGGAGGTTGCAGTGAGCCGAGATCATGTCACTGCACTCCAACCTAGGCAACAGAGCAAGACTCTGTCTCAAAAAAAAAAAAGGAAAAAACAAACAAACAAAAAAACACGGAATGTAGCCTTGACTCTTTCTGTTCTAGCTGCAGAGGGATCCACTGGAAGTGAGATACAACCTCCCATTCTAGGAGAAGTGGTGGCCTAGGGCCAAAGGGGCTGCCACCCCCTCTGGTTCCCTCTCTCCTGGGAACTCTGCTTGAACTGTGACAGACTCTGGGTCCCTGAGCACTCTGTCTCACCTCTGCCTGCCCTGACTCAGAAGAAAATCCGCTTTGGACCAGGCGCGGTGACTCACACCTGTAATCCCAGCACTTTGGGAGGCCAAGGCCGGTGGATCACGAGGTCAGGAGTTCGGCCAACATGGTGAAACCCCTTCGCTACTAAAAACACAAAAATTAGCCAGGTGCGGTGGCAGGCGCCTGTAATCCAGCTACTCCGGAGGCTGAGGCAGGAGAATCGCTTGAACCCGGGGGTGGGGTGGTGACAGTGAGTCAAGATACTACCACTGCACTCCAGCCTGGGCGACAGAGTGAGATTCCATCTGAAAACAACAACAACAACCCGCTTTGTCCTTGAACTTTTTGAAAGGATCTCTGTAGATTTAAAGGCAGGCAACTGCTAGAAGGATAGCCTGAACAACTTTATGTAATTGATGTGTTTCTCTCCTACTCTGGCCACCTTCTGACTGAAGGTAGGCAGGTGCAGGGGCTGATAAGCCCAGGGTGAAGGGAAGGAGGTCCTCGCCTCCCGCCTCTCTTGAGTGACAGCTGATGGACTTCTCCTTGCAGATGGGGTGGGGCCGCCTTCTGGAGGACTAGGCCAGGTTCAAAGAACACGGTATTTCCGATGACCACCTTAGAGTGACTTCCAGCTGGAGTTTCCCAGCTATTGATCTGTGTGCAGTACTAACCTGATAATGTCAAGCAAGGCTAAGCTATGGAATAATTTTACAGAACAGGCTAGAAAAGGTAAATAGATACGAATGCTGCTCTGCCACCCATCGCCGGAGAACAGACTTTCCTGGGCTTTAGTTTCCTCACCTGTCAGGTGAAGCACTGGGAAGCAAGAAAAAGGACAAGCCATACTCAGGCTGGCAGGACAAAGGGCCCCGCCGCATGCGCTGGACGCCCCGTTCCCGACCTGAAATCCCTTCAGGAAACTGTCACCGAACTATTTCTTTACCGAAAGCTTTGCTTGCAGTGGATCTGGGGCGGGGGAGGGGTGGGAACTGCAGGTGGAGAGGGAGTTGGGGAGGGAAGTTCATAAACAGGCTGGCGCCGCGCCACCCCTCCCCTCCCCTGGTGGCCGCCCCACTTGGAGGTCTGGGTGGGGTGCTCCTCCCGAGGGCACAGGCTGCCAAACTCCCACCCACCGCCGCCGGCGAAGCCCCCAGGAGACCACAGAGTAGAAGGAATTCAAAGGAGCCTTCTCAGGTACAGGTGTGTGCATTCCAGGCCTGCCAGCCGCCTCCCCCGCCGCCTTCCCGGGCCGTTTGTCCGAAGGCATTATGCAAAATAAAGCCGCCTTGTTTCCCGCGCCTGGTAACCCTGGGCTTCCCGGAGGCTTTCTTGGTGAGAGGGAGGATCCCAGAGCGGCGACCCGGCTGAATCACCGTGAGCCGCGAAGCTTCTTCCTGCCACTTGTTCTGGCCCACCTGGGAATTCGCAGTGGGGAGCAGAGGAAGATCAGACCCAGCTTCTACCTCAGCAAGTGTGGCCCCATAACGCCTGGGCAGCCCCTAGCCAGGGGACCGCGCCTCAAACACCTAGCACTGCGCGGGAGGAGATGGACCTGCGCCGCGGCGGCGCGGGCGGGGGATTGGAATTCAGTCCGCGGACCAACTAGCAGGAAGAGGAGTTCTATGTCGGGCCTCTAGGTGGCGCGATTCTTCCTGAGGACGCGTGGGTGAAACCCTGGCTGGGCCTGCGGCTGTGGCATAGAGTGAGGCGTGGGAAGGGTACAGGGCACAGAGTAGAGCCACTTTTCCAAGTGAATGAAGCCCCACTAGAGCTAACAGCCCAGAGACTAAAGGTCCCCGAACTGGATTTCAGCACCTAGAGAGGCATAACAGTGGGGCAGAAAAGCCAGGGTCCTAGATCTGGTTCCAGCATGTCCCCTACTGGTGGGCTCCCTTGTCTACTCATTGATTTCCTAGAGCACCCCCGCCCTCTCTCTGCTCTATCGGTACCAAACTGCTGAAGAGGGAACACCTGGATGAATAACTGAGCATCACTCCTCCCTCTTCCACAGAGAACACCTCCAGCTTGACTCATGGCCTAGAGAAGAAATGTGTGTTGTTTTGAGTTTTCTTGGGGAAAGCATTTTTATAAGCAGATAATTACAATGCAGTATGATACGGTTATAATAAAGGCATGTACCAAGTTTTTTGGAAGTTCAGGGAGAGGGAAATTAACTCTTCCCGGGACGTTAAAAGAGGTTTCACAGAGAAACTGGGTCCTGATGAAGAGTAGACATTTGAACGACAGGAATGATAGAAACTCAGACAATAACTTCAGAATCAAAGACCTTGAAGCAAGAAAGTGCAGACAATAGTTGAAGAATAGTATTACTATTTTCAGATGATGTGAAGATCTACACTAGGAACCCAGAAAGAATCATCTAAAAAAGTATTAGAGCTAATTAGACTTGATTACAAAATATACCTGAAAAAAATCAAGTTTGATTTCTTTAATTCTAGAAGTAAGCAATGAGCAAAAAGGTTTTCCTGATAACAATAGCAACAACAAGCAAAAGAGCAAGAAATAAAGGTGCAGAATGTAAATGAACAAAATTTCAGCCCTTTTTTTTTTTTTTTTTGAGACGAAGTCTCACTCTGTTGCCCAGGCTGGAGTGCAGTGGCGCAATCTCAGCTCACGACAAGCTCCGTCTCCCAGGTTCACGCCATTCTCCTGCCTCAGCCTCCTGAGTAGCTGGGATTACAGGCGCCCTCCACCACACCCTAATTTTTTATATTATTTAGTAGAGATGGGGTTTTTTTATATTTTATGGGGTTATTTTATATTTTATATTATTAGTAGAGATGGGGTTTCACCGTGTTAGCCAGGATGGTCTCCATCTCCTGACCACATGATCCGCACGCCTCGGCCTCCCAAAGTGCTGGGATTACAGGCGGGACCCACCGCACCCGGCCCCAGCACTTTGTATTTTTTTGGCCATCTTGCTCCGTCACCCAGGCTGGAGTGCAGTGGCATGATAGCTCAATCATTGCTCATGGCAGTCTTGAACTCCTGGGCTCAAACAATCCTCCTGCCTCAACTTCCTGAGTAAACAAGAATGACAGGGGCCTGCCACCACTCCTGTTAATCAAAAAAAAAAAAAAAAAAAAAA
>NW_016818836.1:593323-659926 GCF_001698545.2 Rhinopithecus bieti
AAAAAAAAAAAAAAAATGTCTTTGTAGAGATGGGATCTCACTCTGTTGCCTAGACTAAAACTTTAGCACTTTCTGAAGGACACTTACAATTCTAGATGGAAAGACACAAATATACATAAAACTTTAGTGTGTAATAAGGGAAGGCACTTTCAAATCAACCTACTATGCATATATTCCCTAAAAAGAATAGAGAGAGAACTGGATAATCATTTAGAATAATTATAAAATAAGATCCCATCATACTCCAAAATCAGTTCCAAAAAGTTTCTAGTATTTCTTCTCCCTTGCTTGTGACTTTAAATCTTCTTGTCAGAGTTCTCATGAGCCAAGCCTTGCATCTGTAGGTAAAGGCCTCATCAAGGATGGAAACCCATGGACACTGACATTGGCGAACCCAGACTCTGCCTGAGTTCATGAGTAAGGGAAATGAGGAGAATATATTTGCCTTCTTTGAGGAGTCAGGCTGTTATATCCTGACACAGAAGCCTAGAATACCAGAGGTTAAAACCGGCAGATGACATTCTGCCAGATTGCTGAGGAGAGAACTTTGTACCACAGAGATCACAGTACTGTATTTCACATATATTGTCTTTCTCTATTATGGGTTGAGTTGCATTCCCCAAAAAGATATGTTGAAGTTCTAACCCTCAATACTTCATTCAGAAGGTAACTTTAGCCAGGCATGGTGGCTCATGCCTATAATCCTAGCACTTTGGGAGGCCGAGGCAGGCAGATCACCTGAGGTCAGAAGTTCGAGACCAGCCTGGCCAACATAATGAAACCCCTTATCTACTAAAAATACAAAAGTTAGCCAGGTGTGGTGGCAGGCACCTGTAATCCCAGCTACTTGGGAGGCTGAGGCAGGAGAATCAGTTGAATCCAGCAGGTGGAAGTTGTAGTGAACCAGGATCTCACCACTGTACTCCAGCCTGGGTGACAGAGCCAGATTCCATCTCAAAAAACGAAAAAAAGAAAGAAAAAAGATGGTAACTTCATTTAGAAATAGGATCATTACAGATGTAATTAGTTAAGCTAAAATGAGGTTATACTCAATTACAGTGGGTCCTTAATTCAATATGACTGTTGTCTATACAAGAAGCACACAAGGAGCCGGGTGCGGTGCCTCATGCCTGTAATCCCAGCATTTTGGGAGGCCGAGGCAGGCAGATCACGAGGTCAGGAGATCAAGACCATCCTGGCTAACATGGTGAAACCCCGTCTCTACTAAAAAAATACAAAGAAATTAGTTGGGCATGGTGAGAAATTAGTTGGGCATGGTGGCGGGCGCCTGTAGTCCCAGCTACTTGGGAGGCTGAGGCAGGAGAATGGCGTGAACCTGGGAGGTGGAGCTTGCAGTGAGCCTAGATTGTGCCCCTGAACTCCAGCCTGGGTGACAGAGCGAGACTCCATATCAGAAGAAAAAGGAAAAAAATCACACAAGGGGCTGGGTGCGATGCCTCACTAGCTCATGCCTATAATCCCAGCTCTTTGGGAGGCCGAGGCAGGCGGATCACCTGAGGTCAGGAGTTTCAGACCAGCCTGACCAACACGGAGAAACCCTGTGTCTACTAAAAATACAACATTAGCTGAGCATGGTGGCACATGCCTGTAATCCCAGCTACTCGGGAGGCTGAGGCAGGAGAATCACTAGAACCCAGGAGGCGGAGGTTGCAGTGAGCCCAGATGGTGCCATTGCACTCCAGCCTGTGCAACAAGAGCGAAACTCCATCTAAAAAAAAGGAAAAAAACAAAATTGCACGCAAGGAGAAGTCATGTGAGGATGGAAGCACAGATTGGAATGTCATACCTACAAGCCAAGGAATGCCAAGGGCTGCCAGCAACACCAGTAGCTAGGAGAGGGCCATGGAACAGATTGTCCCGGGGAGCCCTCTGAAGAACCAACCCTGCCAACACCTGGATTCTGGACTTCTAACCTCCAAAACTGGGTGAGAAGAACTTTCTCCTTTTTTAAGTCCTCCAGTTTGTGGTACTTTGCTGTGGCAACCCTGGGAAACCAATGCATTCTCTAAACAAAAGAGAAATACAGTTCATGCATTATATGAGTGAGTTCTTTTAAAGTCTACTAACCACCAAGTAAATGATATTTAATGGAGTCATTCTTCTTGTATTTTTAGTAAAGTGATGCTGGTAACGTAAGTGTGCAAGGCTACTGGCAGGCATATGAGAGAGCTGAACCCCCCTCTCCCCAGCCTCAAGCTGTACCCTGGCTTTCCCTCAGAAGACCAAAAGGCAAGTTGGCTGCCTTCCCAGGCAGCTGCCCCCCAAGGGGAAGCCACCCAAGCTTCCTGCGTTAGTTTGGGGCTGCAGTTACCTGCTGAGGAAAATGCCTCTCAAACAGCACAAGTAAAGGAAGGTGGGACATTGAGTAAAGGAATCTGAGGGTATGGTATTTACCACCCAGACCAGCCATTTGCTTTAAGTCTTAATAAATGTACAGGGTAATCTCATGTATTAAGCATGGACCCAAGCTTGTGGGCAGTTTAGGTTTTCCAGCCACAATGTCCTAACCGATAAATGAGAATAACTACCTGCTGTTGAAGAGAGCGGGGAAGGTCCTCTGTACATCCTGGAACCTTTATAAAGATAAGAGAGGCTACCTGGGGAAATCACACCAAAGATTTCAACTGCAGTGGGAATCTCATTGCTCCAACCCAGCCTAGATGGAGTAGGTCTTTCTGGGTTGGTTCATACTGTGCCTCCTTCCTTTGTGCCTCCCCTTCCTGCCACAAAGGCTTCATATGATTGCCTCCTCTGTTTAAAATACTCTTCCCAATTTTCAAAACACTGTGTCCCTCCTGCTCCTTACCCAGCCCCCTCTCACACGCATCCTTCAGGTCTCAGATTTAACATCATTTTATGGAAGAATTCTCCATGTGACACCCCATTCTTTCTGCTCAAAATTCTAGATAAGGGATCGTTAAATGATAATTCTAAAACTACATGATTAAGTATCAGTTCAGGATTTCCAGGAATAAGGTAACCTAAATATACTGAAATCCTCCAGTATAAAACAGTTTCACCCTTTACAATGCCTGGATTAGCTTACAAAAAGAAAGTCAAACAAAAACAAAGGGAAAGCCTTGTGAGAAGAGGCAATGCTGGGTAATCACCAGCTCTGAATCCTCAGCAGCCCTGAGGGCACCATTTCACCCTGGTGCCTGAGTTTAGACCACTTGCTGGGGACCAGACAAAGAGCCAGGAGTAAGATCAGAGACCTGCTTTTAAAGCTGGACCTCCACAAATGGCTACACCACAGGGAAAGAGTGAAACAGGAAAAAAAAAAAAAATCTGTATAGGAAGAAGACAGCACGGAAAAGAGTTTGTCTTGGCCTTGGCTCTAGGTAGGTTCAGGGAGAGTCTTCTCAGAAAACTCATAGTCAAAGGCCTGAGTTTCTTTAGGTGTAATAATGGTAATGTGGTTTGGGGCTTTTAATAAAGTACTTATCTATCAGATGTATATAGTGAAATATTTATAGGTACAATTATAAATTATAAGATGTTGTAATTTACATGTAATGATAAGTGAGGGGGATATGGATAGAGGCTATCAGTGGAAACTAGAATGGCCACGAGTTGACAATTATTGAAGCTAGGTGATGGAGAGATGGAATGTTATACTATTCCAATTTTGCATATGTTTGGAAATCTCTATCATGAGTTCACATAGTTCAAAAATATTAAATGGAAGGCCGGGCACAGTGGCTCACGCCTGTAATCCCAGCACTTTGGGAGGCCGAGGCGGGCAGATCATTTGAGGTCAGGAGTTTGTGACCAGCCTGACCAACATGGTGAAACCCCATCTCTACTAAAAATACAAAAAAATTAACCAGGAGTGGTGACACACGCCTGTAATCCCAGCTATCCGGGAGGCTGAGGCAGGAGAATCACTTGAACCCAGGAGGCAGAGGCTGCAGTGAGCTAAGATCGCACCGACGCACTCCAGCCTGGGAGATAAAGCCAGACTCCATCTCAAAATAAATAAATATAAAATAAAATATTCATTACTTGAATATTATTAGGGACAGAAATACAAAATAATTAATAAGTGGCCTTAGCAAAATTGCTGGATACAAAATCTTCTTAGAAAATTTAATTGCATTCCTATATACTAGAAATACACAATTTAAAAAATCAAATTTTAAAAATATAATTTCCAATAGCATTGAAAAACACCAACTACCTAAGAAAAAATCTAACAAAAGAAGAACAGAGCATTACAGAGAAAACTAAAATCATTACTGAGTAAAATTAAAATCTAAATAAATACAAAGACATACCTCCTTCATAAATTTGAATACTCAAGTTTATAAGGATGTTAGTTTCCCCCAACATAATCTATAGATTTGATGCAATCACAATCAAAATCTCAACTGTGTGTGTGCCTGTGTGTGTGTGTTTATAATTGCTTAGGGTCAAGAATAACTGTGACAATCTTAAGGAAAAAGACAAAGTAGGAGGACACCACTTTTGCTGATATCAAAACTTATTATAAAGTAATTGTGATAGAATTGTGGTGTTGGCAAAGGATAAGCAAGTAGACTGATGGAACAAAATAAAGAGTTCAGAAACAGACTCATATACAAATGTTCTCTTAGTATGAATACACTTATTTAGTATATTTCTGTAAATAAGAATTAGTATGAATATACAGTATATCTCTATAAACAAGAATTACAGTTGATTTTTAAGATGCAATAGAAGAATTAAATAGAAGAATATACATTAAAGTGAAAACTGATGAAAGGGAGATAAATACAAAGAAATAATGAAAAATGTGACTTGGAGAAAAAAAGGTGGAAAATATAATAAAGAGGTTAAGTAAAAGAAATGATAGATGGCTGCATGCGGTGGCTCATGCCTGTAAACTCAGCACTTTGGGAAACCGAGGCGGGCGGATCACCTGAGGTCAAGAGTTCAAGACCAGCCTAACCAACATGGTGAAACTCTGTCTCTACAAAAATTAGCTGGGCATAGTGGCAGGCGCCTATAATTCCAGCTACTAGGGAGGCTGAGGCAGAAGCATTGCTTGAACCTGGGAGTCAGAAGTTGCAGTGAGCCAAGACTGTGCCATTGCACTCCAGCCTGGGTGACAGAGCGAGACTCTGTCTCACAAAAAAAAAAAAAAGATGATTGCTAGAATTTTCAAAATTGATGATAAACATTGAAAAGATAAAACTCTCATGCAGAACATATAAAAAGCACTCCATACTGAGACATATCTTAATAAATCTGAAGAACATTGAAGACAGCAAGATTATTGAAAAGTAACTAAGAATGGATCAGAGATGGACATGAAATCAGAAAAAAAAAAGTAACTAAGAAAAAAAAGAATCTCTATATAGTAATAAGAATTGCATTGGAAGCTAGCTTCCCAACAGAAACAAATGAATATCAAAGACAGTGGAAAATATCTTCAATGTGAAGCTATCTTCACATTGAAAAAAATGAAGACCTTTGTTAAACAATAAAAAACTGAGTGAGTTTATAGCAGTAAAACTTCACTAATGGAATTCCTAAAGTGTGTATTTCAAGAAACCAAATTTTGGTGTCAAAGCAGTTTCAGCAAAGAAAATGGTAAAGAAGAAGGGAATTGTTAAACAAACATTTCCACTACAAAACAATACTAGAGACGGGGTGTGATGGCTCACACCTATAATCACAGCACTTTGAGTGGCTGAGGCAGGTGTGTCACCTGAGGTCAGGAGTTCAAGACCAGCTTGGTCAACATGGTGAAACCCCTTCTCTACTAAAACTACAAAAATTAGCCAGGTGTGGTGGTGCACACCTGTAATACCAACTACTCGGGAGGTTGAGGTAGGAGAATCACCTGAACCCGGGAGGCGGAGGTTGCAGTGAGCTGAGATCACATCACTGCACTCCAGCCTGGGTGACAGAGCAAGACTCCGTCTCAAAAATAATAATAATAATAAAAATAAAAGTAAGTAGTAGTAAAACAGTGGACAACAAATAATAGCATATAAGCTGGAAGCTTCGTGATTAGAGGTAAGGCTTTCAGATGTATTTGAATTGCCCAAGAGCAGTTAAACTTAAAGTTTAACTTTTAACTTTAAGTTAAAAATGCGAATTAGGCCAGCCACAGTGGTTCATGCTGGTAATCCCAGCACTTGGAGGCCAAGGTGGGAGGATCGCTTTGAGGCCAGGTGGGCAACATAGCAAGACCCTATTTCATAAATAAATAAATAAATAAAATCACAATGCAGAAAAGTTAAGAAAAACAAAATGTAGAAAATATATGGTAGAAATAAATCTAAATGTGTAACAATATGTGGAAACAGATTAAGCCCTGCAGTTAAGGGGCATAATTTGTCAGACTATATGTTATTAGAAAACACACCTAAAAATAAACCAAAAAACCTTAGAACATTTGAAAGTAAAGTGATGTAAACAGATATTATAGTAGATAAGAAAAAGACTAATCCAACTTCTCTACTTCAAGAATCATGAGTAAGTAGGAGCTCCAAGAAATTATGTTCCAGGCTGGGTGTGGTGGCTCACATCTGTAATCCCAGCACTTTGAGAGGCCGAGGCAGGTGGATCATGAGGTCAAGAAATTGAGACCATCCTGGCCAACATGGTGAAACCCTGTGTCTACTAGAAATACAAAAATTAGCTGGGCGTGGTGGCCCATGCCTGTAGTCCCATCTACTTGGGAGGCTGAGGCAGGAGAATCGCTTGCACCTGGGAGGTGGAGGTTGCAGCGAGCTGAACTCACACCATTGCACTCCAGCCTGGTGACAGAGTGAGACTCCATCTCAAAAAAAAAAAAAAAAAAAGGAATTCTGTTCCAAAACAGTAAGACTCCAGATATGATGCACTTTGGTAGGAAATGCTGATCAATCTCTCAATCTCATAGGAGGTGCTAGAGATCCCCAAAGACAACTCCCTAAAATTAACTAACCAGACAAAATAATTTAAAAAGCTAAATCCTGGGTGAGAGAGGAATAGGGGCCTTGGAAAATCTGGGCCCTGGGGCCTAGGGTGTCAGAGACCAGCTCTATACATGTAGGTAGGTGAGGCCATGGTGGCAGGAGATCAAGGCCAGAATGGCCCAGAGCAGGAGGACAGCCGTGGGAAAGTCAGGAAGTCAGACATAACAACCTGGCAGCAGGGATAGCACGGTGTCTGTATCAGTCTGTTCAGGCTGCTATAACATAGTACCATTCATTGTGTAGCTTATAAACAACAGAAATTTGTTTCTCACAGTTCTGAAACTGGAAGTCTAAGATCAGGGTGCCAGCATGGTCAGGTTCTGATGAGGACCCTCTTCTGGGTTGCTGATGGCCAACTTCTAGTTGTGCTCTTACATGGCAGAGAGGGAGGAGAGCTCTCTGGGATTTCCTTTTATGAGGGCATTAATCCTATTTATGAGGGCTTCAAACTCATGACCTAATCACTTCTCAAGGACTCCAACTCTGAATATCATCAATTTGAGGGTTAGGATTCCAACGTATGAATTTGGGAGAACGCAAACATTCCATGCCTAATAATGCCCTTACTACCCCAGCACTAAAATACTATACTGATTTTTTTTAATAACAAGAAGGGTGAGGGTGTACCCGATCCCCTGCAGAAGCAAAGGCAACTCCAATCTGAAAAACATTCCCAAAGTAGGCCTATAGCACTGTCATAAATGAAAATCAGGAATGAACTAAAAAATGAAGAACTCACAACACGTAAGAAAGCAAGCCACTGTGAGGCAGTTTATAGAAACAAGACAATAGATTTAGATCCCCAACTATAAAGAGTTGGAAATGTCAGGTAGAGAGTACAGAAAGGCTGTGTGTGAGAAATAAAGAAATAAAAGATGCAATCACAAAGATGAGCATAATATAGGAAAACATCAGAAAAAAGAGGCAAACTTAAAAAAAAAAAGGTGGAAATGGTAGACAGGAAAATTCCAATAACTGAAATTACAAATTCAGAGACTGTGATGCATAGCAAGTCAGATAGTATTCTTTTCCTAACTTTTAGTAGGATGCTTATTACATTAATTTTCATTTTTCTTAGTTTCTTTCTTTCTTCCTTTCTTTCTTTTCTTTTCTTTTTCTTTTCTTTTTTTTTTTTTTTTTTTTTTTTTTTTTTTTTTGAGGAGTTTCACTCTTACTGCCCAGGCTGGAGTGCAGTGGTACAATCTCAGCTCACAGCAACTTCCACCTCCCAGGTTCAAACAATTCTCCCAAGTAGCTGGGATTACAGGCGCCTGCCACCACGCCCAGCTAATTTTTTTGTATTTTTAGTAGATACAGAGTTTCACCATGTTGGCCAGGCTGGTCTCAAACTCCTGACCTCAGGTGATCCACCCACCTCGGCCTCCTAAAGTACTGGGATTACAGGTGTTAGCCACTGTGCCTGGCCAATTTTTCTTAGTTTCTAATACAAGCATCTGAAGATCTAAATTTTTTTTTTCTTCTTTGAGACGGAGTCTCGTACTGTCGCCCAGGCTGGAGTGCAGTAGTGCAATCTCGGCTCACTGCAACCTCCACCTCCCCAACTCAAGCGATTCTCCTGCCTCAGCAGGAGAGCTTTAGCTGATTAGAGCTGATTAGAGCTTTCGTTGCATCTCATGATTGTTTATATTTTTGCTAAAATTAAATTATAAATGATTTCTAATATTCAACAGATTTGGAAATCAACATTTCTTTCAGTTTAAAGATTTCTTTCTTGACCCATGAGATAATTAGAAGTGTGTTTTTAAGGTTCCAGGTGATTTTTTTAGTTATTTATTAATGATGTCTTACTGAAAATCTTTACTGACAAAGAACACAAAGTCTAGACCAGATTTTTGAAGTTTAGTTTTATATTATGGTGTAGTGCCTAGTCAAGTTCATAAAGCTTTTTTTTTGCTTTTTGTTTTGTTTTGTTATTTATTTATTTATTTTTGAGATGAAGTCTCACTCTGTCGCCCAGGCTGGAGTGCAGTGGCACCATCTCGGCTCACTGCAACCTCTACCTCCTGGGTTCACACCATTCTCCCGCCTCAGCCTTCCACGTAGCTGGGACTACAGGCACCTGCCACCACACCCAGCTAATTTTTTGCATTTTTAGTAGAGACGGGGTTTCACCGCGTTAGCCAGGATGGTCTCAATCTCCTGACCTCGTGAGCCACCCGCCTTGGCCTCCCAAAGTGCTGGGATTACAGGTGTGAGCCACCGCGCCCGGCCCTAGTTTATAAAGCTTTCTAATGTCCCTTAAGAGATGTTATATTCTCCAATTGTTTCTATATGTGCCCATCAGATCAACCTTGTCAATAGGTTTTGCTCTAATTTTCTGTATTCTTAATGATGTTTAACATTACTAATCATTAAGGAAATGCAAATTGAAACCACAAAGAGATACTACTTCACACACATTAGGATGGCTATCACTAAAAACAAACAAAGAGGCCAGGGATGGTGGCTCATGCCTATAATCCCAGCATTTTGGGAGGCCAAGGCAGGTAGATCCCCTGAGGTCAGGAGTTCAAGATCAGCCTGGCTGATCTGTAGTAGACACCGTGAAACCCCGTCTCTACTAAAAATACAAAAATCAGCTGGGCATGGTGGAAGTGCCTATAATCCCAGCTACTCAGGAGGCTGAGGCAGGAGAATCATCTCTTGAACCTGGGAGACGGAGGTTGCAGTGAGCCGAGATCATGCCATTGCACCCCAGCCTGAGCGACAAGAGCAAAACTCCATCTCAAAACAAACAAACAAACAGAAAATAACAAGTGTTGATTAGGATGTGGAGAATTGAAACCCTAGGCACTGCTGGTAGGAATTTAAAATGGTGCAGCCGGCGGGGCGCGGTGGCTCAAGCCTGTAATCCCAGCACTTTGGGAGGCCGAGATGGGCGGATCACGAGGTCAGGAGATCGAGACCATCCTGGCTAACACGGTGAAACCCCGTCTCTACTAAAAATACAAAAACTAGCTGGGCGAGGTGGCGGGCGCCTGTAGTCCCAGCTACTCGGGAGGCTGAGGCAGGAGAATGGCGTAAACCCGGGAGGCGGAGCTTGCAGTGAGCTGAGATCCGGCCACTGCACTCCAGTCCGGGCGACAGAGCGAGACTCCGCCTCAAAAAAAAAATAAAATAAAATAAAATAAAATAAAATAAAATAAAATGGTGCAGCAGCTGTGGAAAACAGTCCAGTGGTTCCACAGAAAGTTAAATTAATGAGTGGATAAAGAAAATGTGGTAGACGTATCTACCATGGAATACTACTCAGCCATAAAAAAGGAATGAAACAATGGCATTTGCAGCAAACTGGATGGAATTGGAGACTATTATTCTAAGTGTAGTAACTCAGAAATGGAAAACCAAACATTGTATGTTCTAACTCATCATTGAGAGCTAAGCTATGAAGACACAAAGGCATAAGAATGATACAATGGACTTTGGGGACTTGAGGAAAAGGGTGGGCGGGGGGTGAGGGATAAAACACTACACATTTGGGTACAGTGTACACTGCTTGGGTGATGGGTGCACCACAATCTCAGAAATCACCACTAAAGAACTTACTCATGTAACCAAACACCACCTGTTCCCAAAAAACCTCTTGAAATACAAAATAAATTAAACAAACAAGTTAAACCATGTAGAATTACCATAGAACTTAGAAATTCCACTTGGGGTATATACCCAAAATAATTGAAAATAGGAACTCAAACAGATATTTGTACAGCCAGGTTAATAGCAGTATTGTTATTACTATTATTTGAGACAAAGTCTCGCTCTTGTCCCCCATGCTGGAGTGCAATGGTGTGATCTCGGCTCGCTGCAACCTCCGCCTCCCGGGTTCAAGCGATTCTCCTGCCTCAGCCTCCAGAATAGCTGAGATTACAGGCACCTGACACTACGCCCGGCTAACTTTTGTATTTTTAATAGAGATGGGGTTTCACCATGTTGGCCAGGCTGGTCTTGAACTCCTGACCTCAGGTGATCAGCCCGCCTCTGCCTCCCAATGTGCTGGGATTACAGGCGTGAGCCACCGCGCCTGGCCAATAGCAGTTATTTACAATAGTCAAAAGGTAGTTACAACCTAAATGTCCATCAACAAATGAATGGATAAACAAATGTGGTATATACATAAAATGGAATATAATTCAACCTTAAAAAGGAAGAAATTTTGACACAGGCTACAACAGGGATGAAACTTAAAAATGTTAAGCTAAGTGAAATAAGTCAGATACAAAAGGACAAACATTGTATGATTCTACTATATGCAAAACCTAGAATAGTCCAATTCATAGAAACAAGAAGTAAAATAGTGGTTATCAAGGGGGAAATGAGGAGTTACTGCTTAATGAGTACAGACTTCCAGTTTAGGATAACAAAAAGTTCTGGAAATAGATGGTGGTGAAGGTGACCCAACAATGTGAATATACTCAATGCCACTGAATTGTACATTAAAAATGGTTAAATTGGGCCGGGCGTGGTGACTCACACCTGTAATCCCAACACTTTGGAAGGCTGAGGTGGGTGGATCACCTGAGTTCAGGAGTTCGAGACTAGCCTGGTCAAAATGGTGAAACCCCATCTCTACTAAAAATACAAAAATTAGCTGGGTGTGGTGACGCATGTCTATCATCCCAGCTACTTGGGAGGCTGAAGCACGAGAATTGCTTGAACTCAGGAGGCAGAGGTTGCGGTGAGCTAAGATCATGCCACTGTACTTCAGCCTGGACAACAGAGCAAGACTCCGTCTCAAAAAAAAAAAAAGTTAAATTGTGAATTGTATGTTCTGTTCCCCGCCCCCCGACCCCCACACACTCTGACAGTGTTTTATTTCAAACTCATCCCTGCCCTGTGATTACAAAGAGAATACTGCTGGTTATCTCCCACAGTCCCTGCTGTGGGAAAAACTGGTATCCTATGTTCTCTGAAACATACTGCCTTTCATTTATACTCAGAAGCTAGACATACAATTTTAAAAAGAAGAGGATCCGTGGCTGTGTTATACCTGCCACCTGCCTGGGGCCAGCCATCAGCCATGGTTGTTGATGGTGAGACTGCTGAAAAGACCCAAGCAGGATGAGAGAGAACAAAGGTAGTTCTTTCTATAGCATGATGGAGATGGAAGACTTCAAAGCTTCCAGCAGCCTCACCACCCAGGCTTCACCCCATAAGTTATTCTTGCCATCAGGCTAGCTGAGGTTTCTGGGCCTCTCCTTGTGCCTCTTCATATTCTTCCCCTGGTTTCAGCTGAGGGCCAGGGATCGTAACCGTCTTAAGGATGGTGCTTAGCAGGTGCCCATGGGAGAATGATCTTGCCATGCATTCTCCAGCTGCTATAGGGGTTTGTCAGATGCTTTTCAAATACAGCATACTCCAGGACATTCTTGGGTACATCTTCCCGTCCATACATTAGCCAGCCAAACTAGTCACAGATGGCCAGAGTCTGCTGGGTGTGCATGCCTACGGTGACCTGACCATATATGTTTCCTGGTTCATCAGACTTGAACAGTGAACTTGAACCACAAGGTAGGGCTCTAAAGATTCCACGAAGCTCCAGCGGATGGTCTTATATTTGATGTCTCAGATCATGTCTGGAAAACAGTGTTCAGGTACCAAGGTATGCAGTCAGTCATGTGTGAGTTGTTTAGACAAAGGTGAGGTTCAGTAAATATATCCTTAGCTTTTTCAGGGAAGTCCTTTGTTTTAAAATTGTCATCATACTCTTTTATCTTCTGGATTGACAATTGTGATGCCACATTCTTCTTCATTCGTTCAGTTCTCTGTTTCAGTCCTTCCTTTGAAAGAGATGGCATATGAGCATCACCTTCAGGAGGAACATAGGCATCAAAGATACCAGCTGTACAGGCCAGATGTATGGGATGATCCAAACGTTATGGAGGAATAACCAGTCCTGCTTTCCAGGCATGTTCCATGAACTCCTTTTCTGTTTTGTATTTAGGTTGATAAATAGGAGGTGTGAAACGTTTTTTAGTTCTTAATGGAACTGAGTCACCAGAACTGGCTGCCGAGACCACCAGCCCAAAACCCTTGATAAAAGAGACAACCCCTGAGATATGGGGGCTGCCGTTTTGTTCACGCAAAGGCTGCTGGGAAGGTTTTTTGTTTTTGTTTTCGTTTTTCTTTTTTGTTTTGTTTTTTATAGATGGAGTCTTGTTCTGTCGCCCAGTCTGCAGTGCAGTGGCGCGATCTCGGCTCACTGCAAGCTCCACCTCCCGGGTTTATACCATTCTCCTGCCTCAGCCTCCCGAGGAGCTGGGACTATAGGCACCCACCACTACGCCCAGGTAATTTTTTTTGTATATTTAATAGAGATGGGGTTTTGCCATGTTGGCCAGGTTGGGCCTCGAACTCATGATCTCAAATAATCCACCCCCACCTTGGCATCCAAAAGTGTTGGGATGACAGGCATGAGCCACCATGCCCAGCCAATGTTCTGTATATTTTATCACAATTTTTAAAAAGGAATGAAAGGCCAGGCATGGTGGTTCACACTTGTAATCCTAACACTTTGGGAGGCTGAGGTGGAAGGATCACTTGAACCCAGGAGTTTGCAAACAACCTGGGCAACATAGGGAGACCCTGTTTCTAAAAAAAAAAAAGAAAAAAAAAATTAATTAGATGGGTGTGGTGGCACATGCTCCTGGTTCCAGCTACTTGGGAAGCTGAGGTGGGAGGATCACTTGAGCCCAGGAGATGGAGGCCACAATGAGTTGTGAATATGCCACTGCACTCCAGCCTGGGCTACAAAGTGAGACTCTGTCTCAAAAAAGAAAAAAAAAAAAAGAAAAAGGAAGAACTGATACATGCTACAATGCAGATGAACCTCTAAAACATGCTAAATGAAGGAAGCCAGACACAAAAGGTCACATATTACATGATTCTATTTATATGAAATATCCACAATAGGCAAACCCATGAAGTCAGACAGCAGATGAGTGGTTTACCAGGGCCTGAGCAGAAGGGAAGATAGTGACTGCTAATGGGAATGAAATCTCCTTTGCGGGTAATTCAAATATTTTGGAACTAGATAGAGGTGGTGGTTGTACAACATTATAAATATACCAAATGCCACTGAATCATACACTTTAAAATGGTTAATTTTATATTATGTGAATTTTATCTCAAGTTTAAAAAGAAAATCTTACTTGATGCTACACATTAGTTAGGATTGAAAAGAAAATAAAGAAATACTTGAGAATAAAGACAAAACATGGAGACTCGGTAACAACTAAAGAAATTGAATGACGGGCCAGGTGCAGTGGCTCACCCCTGCAATCCCAGGACTTTGGGAGGCCAAGGCGGGCGGATCACGAGGTCAGGAAATCAAGACCGTCCTGGCTAACACGGTGAATCCCCATCTCTACTAAAAGTACAAAAAAATTAGCCGGGCGTGGTGGCAGGCACCTGTAGTCCCAGCTACTTGGGAGGCTGAGGCAGCAGAATGGCGTGAACCTGGGAGGCAGGGCTTGCAGTGAGCCAAGATCTCGCCATTGCACTCCAGCCTGGGGGACAGAGCGAGACTCCATCTCAAAAAGAAAGAAAGAAAGAAAGAAAGAAAGAAAGAAAGAAAGAAAGGAAGGAAGGAAGGAAGGAAGGAAGGAAGGAAGGAAAGAAATTGAATGACTATTTGAGAATCTTTCCGCAAAGAATACACTAAACCCAAGTGGATTTACAAGTGAATTCTTCCAAATTTTCCAACACCCAAATGTGTAGTTGAGTGGAAATGTCAGAAAAACATTTAATGGCTGGAGAGCAGAGTGTGGGATGGGGTGGTGCTTGGTGAAAGGTAGGCTGGAGAAAATGGGCAAGAACCAGTCATGATAAGAGTCTATCAGGGGGTTTGGACTATCTTAAGCGACCTTGGGAAGATTTTGATGGGTCTGAGCAGGAGAGTGAAATACTGCCTTTGAACCTTTCTGCCTTATGTGGTGGGTTTGACTATAAATAATACTCTCAATAACCACTATGGGTATAACTTTTAATTTTTTAAATTTATTTAAAGAATATCTTTGGCCGGGTGCAGTGGCTCACGCCTATAATCCCAGCACTTTGGGAGGCTGAGGCGGGCAGATCACTTGAGGTTGGGAGTTCGAGACCAGCCTGACAAACATGGAGAAACCCCGTCTCTACTAAAAATACAAAATCAGCCAGGCGTGGTGGCGCGTGCCTATAATCCCAGCTCCTTGGGAGGCAGGAGAATCGCTTGAACCCGGGAGGCAGAGGTTGCAGTGAGCCAAGATCGCACCATTGCACTCCACTCTGGGCAACAAGAGTGAAACTCTGTCTCAGAAAACAAAACAAAAAAATCCTTGCACAGGGGCCATGCTAATATTCTTGGCATCATTCTAATTTTACTATATGTGCTGCTGAAGCGGATACCATATAACTTTTATAAGCTTTATTTACCAATGCCTTTTCTTTGTTTGCTCTTTTCATTTTTTCTTCTATTCTTTTATTTATTTATTTTTAAAATATTCTTTCTAGAGATAGGGTCTTGCTTTATCGCCCAGGCTGGAGTGCAGTGGTGTGGTCTTGGCTCAGCACAACCTCTGCTCCCGGTTCAAGTGATTCTTGGCTCACTACAGCCTTAAACTTTTAGGTTCAAGTGATTCTACCACCTTAGCCTCCCAAGTAGCTGGGACTGCAGGCACGCACCACCATGCCTGGCTAATTTTTTTGTATATTTTGTAGACGGGGGCTTCCACCATGTTGCCCAGGCTGGTCTCAAACTCCTGGGCTCAAACAATCTGCCCACCTTGGCCTCCCAAAGTGCTGGGATTATAGGCATGAGCCATCACACCTGGCCTCTTCCATTCCTTTCAATGCAATCTAAGACACAATGACCAGAAGTTTTAAAAATGAGGTTTAGTTTATTAAGATTAATTCATCCTGTTAAACTGTTGATATGCTTATTAATTCTGTCCTAATCATGATTTTATTATTTTTTTTGAGACAGAGTCTCGCTCTGTTGCCCAGGCTGGAATGCAGTGGCGCAATATTGGCTCACTGCAACCTCTGCCTCCCAAGGTTCAAGCTCCTGCCTCAGCCTTCTGAGTAGCTGGGACTCCAGGCATGTGCCACCACCCCTGGCTAATGTTTGTATTTTTAGCAGAGACAGGATTTTACCATATTAGTCTTGAACTCCTGACCTCAAGTGATCCACCTGCCTTAGTCTCCCAAAGTGCTGTAATTACAGGTGTAAGCCACTGCACCCAGCTTTTACCCGTAATTTTTTTTTTTTTTTTTTTTTTTGAGACAGAGTTTCACTGTTGTTGCCCAGGCTGGAGTGCAATTGCACGATCTCTGCTCACTGCAACCTCCACCTCCCAGATTCAAGTGATTCTCCTGCCTCAGCCTCTCAAGTAGCTGAGATTACAGGGATGCACCACCATGTCCAGCTAATTTTGTATTTTTAGTAGAGACGGGGTTTCTCCATGTTGGCCAGGCTGGTCTCGAACTCCCGACCTCAGGTGACTGCCCGCCTCAGCCTCCCAAAGTGCTAGGATTACAGGCATGAGCCACCGCACCTGGCTTACCCATGATTTTAAACATAACTTGTTTTTTGTCTCTTTTTTCTAACTTTTGTTTTTGTATTTTTAATATTTATTTATTTATTATTTAGAGACAGGGTCTTACTTTGTAACCCAGGCTGGTGTGATCATAGCTCACTGCAGCCTTGAACTCCCTGGGCCAAAGTGATCCTCCTGCCTCAGCCTCTAGAGTAGCTAGGACCACAGGCACAGACTGTCACAACTGGCTAATTTTTTTTTTTTTTTTTTTTACTTTTTAGTAGAGATAAGGCTCACTATATTGCCCAGGTTAGTCTCAAACTCCTGAGCTCAAGTGATCCTCTCGCTTTGGCCTCCCAAAGTATTGAGATTACATGTGTGAGCCACCACACCTGGCCTTTTTATTTTGGAAAATTATAAATATTTTGGAAAATTATAAATATGCTCAGTTAGAAGGAATGGTGTAATGAAATATCATGTAACAACATCCAGCTTCAACAAATTTCAAGTAATGGACAATGTTTTCATCTATACTGTCACCTACTTCTTTACTGTCATTATTTTGAAATAAAACCTAGACATTATATCAGTTTATTTGTAAATATTTTATTATTAAACATAATCATGTTCCGTTATAAAATAAAATTACTAAACTTCAATTCTCAGGTGTCCGTTATACATTTTTGTATATCATGCTCATTGAAGATATTCCAAAATTATCTTTAAAACTAAAATGTGGGCTGAGCACAGTGGCTCACACTTTTAATCCCAGCACTTTAGGAGGCCTAGGTGGGAGGGTCACTTGAAGTCAGGAGTTCAAGACTAGCCTGGACAACATAGCAATATGTCATCTCTATTCTCTTTTTAAGGTAATTAATTAATTAAAATAAAATAAAATGTGGCATGTATATTTGGAACTTTGTTCACAGATGTCGGGAAAAATTATAAAATGCACCATTACCGATTTGAAAATAGCTTTTAACCTGTTTTCATCAAAAGGTGTCTCTAAGAGAAAGAGTAACAGATATAATTAAAACTATTTGTTAACTTTGTAAAAGCCTTTTTGATATATGTCTTAGGAACTGAAAGAGGGAATAACACTAATAACTTGGTAACACTTTATTTTCTTCACTGAATGGTTTCTATTTCTTTGATTTTTTTTTTTTTTTTTTTGAGATAGAGTCTCGCTCTGTCGCCCACGCAAGAGTGCAGTGGTGGGATCTCGGCTCACTGCAAGCTCCGCCTCCCGGGTTCATGCCATTCTCCTGCCTCAGCCTCCCGAGTAGCTGGGACTGCAGGTGCCCGCCACCACACCCAGCTAATTTTTTGTATTTTTTAGTAGAGATGGGGTTTTTACCGTGTTAGCCAGGATGGTCTCAATCTCCTGACCTCGTGATCTGCCCACCTTGATCTCCAAAAGTGCTGGTATTACAGGCATGAGCCACCGCGCCCAGCCCTTTTTTTGCTTTTCATATGTTGACTTGCTTTAATCCTCACAAACTACCCACAGGCTACCGAGAATCCCACTCCACCATGTTTCAGCATTGTGTAATTGGTATGGTTATCTCCCTGAGTTCTATCCCCGCCAACAAAGAGGTAGGATCCAAAATTGCCACCTATCTGGTCCAAGCCATGATGATCTCAAGCCTTCATTATTATAATAAACTTCTTTCTTTTTTTTTTGACACAGGGTCTCACTCTGTCACACAGGCTGGAGTACAGTGGCATGGTCATAGCTCACGACAACCTTGACCTCTGGGGCTCAAGTGATCCTCCCACCTCAGCCCTCAGAGTAGTTGGGACTACAGGGGCATGCACCACCACATTCAGCTAATTTTTAAACTTCTTCATAGAGACAGGTCTCATCATGGTGCTCAGGCTAGTCTGGAACTCCTGGGCTCAAGCGATCCTCACCTCTTGGCCACCGAAAGTCCTGGGATGACAGGAATGAGCCATATGGCTGGTCAATAAAAGACTTTCAAGCAAAAATGTATTAGGATAAGATTCTGGAAGAAAAAAAGAAATATAAAATTTCCAACTTTACGAAGGTTGTTTATGTATTTTTCAGTAGCTGATAAATATAAAAGTCATTGTGGAATTTAGATTACATTGGATAAGTATAAATTGCCCAAACAATCATATTTTAAAATTATGTATGTATGTATATGTGTTTACATATTCAAAATCACATTTTCAAACTAAACAAATTAAAAAATTGTAATGTCTATTATATACAATAGTATATAGGTTTAAAAAATCCTATAACAGGGTACATGAGCCAAAAATGTTGGAAGCCATTCCTCTAGATGGCCTATCTTCAGGAAAGTATAGAATCTTGGGAACTCCTCTCCCCTAACATCTGCCTTGAAATATTCACTGATTTAAGAAATTCTTTTTTTCAAGATTTCCTACCACAATGAGCCATTTGATCCACCCCATCAACCTTAGGCCCTCTTCCCTTTCTGGTTCAACAGTGCACCTGTCCCTGCCTCCATCTCTCCTACCCTTCCCCAAACTCCCTTCCCATCATCCTAAAGTCTAAGTCCCTCTCAGCCTGGCTGGAGCTCTGAGCTGCCTGTAAACTTGAAAGGATTTATACCTTTATGACTAAAAATGAACTTTACTGCCATCATCTAAGTCACTTAATTGAAAAGTACATTTGTCCCTTGGTATCCAAGAGGGATTGGCTCCAGGAACTCCCTCAAATACCAAAATCTGTGGATGCTCAAGTCCCTTATATAAAATGGCATAGTATTTTGCATATAACCTACACACATCCTCCTGTATACTCTAAATCATCTTTAGATTTATTATTGTACCTAATACAATGTAAATGCTATGTAAACCGTTGTTGTACTGTATTGTTTAGGGAATAATGACAGGAAAAAAGTCTGTGTGTGTTCAGTACAGACTTTTTTTCTTTTTTTGAGACAAGATCTGTCTCTGTCACCCAGGCTGGAGTGTAGTGGTCAATCTCAGCTCACTGCAACCTCCACCTCCCAGGCGCAAGCTATCCTCCCACTTCAGCCTCCCGAGTAGCTGGTAGCTGGGACTGCAGGTGCACACTACCATGCCCAGCTAATTTTTGTATTTTTTGGTAAAGATGGGTTTTGTCATGTTACCCAGCTGGTCTTAAACTCTCGTGAGTTCAAGCGGTCCTCCCGACTCCGTCTCCCAAAGTGCTGCGATTGCATGCGTGAGCCACCACACACGGACAGATGCAATTTTTTTTCTCCAATGTTTTTTTTCTTTTTTCTTTCTCCAGTGTCAGTGTTGATCCACATATTTCCAATCTGCAGTTGGTTGAATCCACCAATGCAGAACCCATGGAAACAGAGATCTGACTGTATTGGACCTTGAATCATTCAGGTTATATCCAGAACAATCCAGGCAGCCTCCTGTATCTTTCTCTATGAGTGACCTAAGGCTGAAGGCTGACTTTGACCTCAAGGTGAGTGCCTGAAGGCATCAGGTAATCACAGCCCTTCAGGGCCACTCTTGTTTAATACCTCTCAGTGGTGCCAAATACTGCGGAGGATAGAATGCAGTCTCGCAATTTCCCTCCTTGACTGAGCCAGCCTTATCTTACTAAACTCAGTTAAGGTCACTTTCCTCTTCTCCTTTCTCACTAAAGTCAATCATCCCACTGTCCTTCAGCCTCTAGTACAGGTCTAGCTCTCTTGTGCCCCTCTCCTCCGCCTTCACCTTCAAGGTCCTTTAGCCTGAAGTGTTTTCCAGACTCCTTCAGTGATTGACTGCCTCTTTCTCTTCGGGTTTGTTGCAATTAGACAGTAACTGTCAAGATGTAAGATGTCTACCTATGAGCCCGTATGAAGAAATACTCATATAGTACCCCACAACATTAAAAGGATGCTTATTGCAACATTTTTTATTTTTATTTTTTTACACAGAGTCTCGCTGTGTCACCCAGGCTGGAGTGGAGTGGTGCACTCATAGCTTACTGCAGCCTTGAACTCTTGAACTCAAGTGATCCTTCCACCTTAGCCTCCCTGGTAGCTGGAACTATAGGCGTGCCACCACTCCTCACTAATTTTTTATTTATTTTTATTTTTTAGAGAGATGGGTCTAAGTTTGTTGCCCAGGCTGATCTTGAACACCTGGCCTCAAGAAATCCTTCCGCCTTGGCTTGCCAAAGCACTGGAATCACAGACATGAGTCACCACACCCAGCTCAGCATTTTTTTCTTTGTTTGTTTGAGACAGGGTCTTGCTCTGTTGCACAGGCTGAAGTGCAGTGACGCAATCATGGCTTGTTGCAGCCTTGATTTCCCCAGGCTCAAGCAATCCTCCTGTCTCAGCCTCCTGTGTAGCTGGGACTACAGTCATGTGCCACCATGCCGAGCTAATTTTTAAATTATTTTGTAGAGATGGGGGGTCTCACCATGTTGCTCAGGCTGATCTTGAACTCCTGGGCTTAAGCGATTCTCCTGCCTTGGCCTCCCAAAGTGCTGGGATTACAGGTGAAAGCCGCCACACCAGTCTTTTTTTTTTTTTCTTTTTTTTTTTCTTTTTTTTCCTTTTTTAATAGATAAGGGCTTTCGCTATGTTGCCCAGGCTTTTCTCAAATTCCTAGGCTCAAGCAGTCCTCTTACCTCCACCTCCCAAAGTGCTGAGATTATAGGCATGAGCCACCATGCCCAGCCTGGCCATTTTTTAAGAGAAAAAAAATTGTTAAGAATTTAAATACCCTTCAAGAAAGGAATGGTAAAATGGTTGTACATATGCAGCCATTAAAAAGAGTGAAGTAGATCAGTAAGTCCCGGCATGGGTAGAGGTCCATGGTACTGAATATTGCATGTCAAAGAAGAAAATCACAGCACATATAGAGTGTGTATTCCCATTCATGTAAAAACAGCAAAGCCACCCGTCTGTGTGGATATAGAAAAAGGTCCAGAAAGCCTCACACCAAGCAGGAGTGGAAGAATAGGAAAAAGAACATTTTTCTTTTCCTCTACTTATTCCTATTTTGTGTGAGCACTTTACAGTAAACTGTGTGTTTATGTAATAATATAAATTTGAGGTAAATTTGAAGGCAAAGAGCTGTCTGCAAATTGGTGTCATGCTAGGGAAATATAACCTTCCAAAGAGATACCAGAAGTTTAAAGCAACCTCCCTGGCACCTGCCTTGAGCTGAGCAGGTAAGATGTGACTCACTGCCTTGGTGCTGGAATTGTCAGTTAGATGCTTACTGTCCATGGCCAGGCACGGTGGCTCATGCCTGTAAACCCAGCACCTTTGAAGGCCGAAGCGGGTGGATCACTTGAGGCCAGGAGTTTGAGACCTGCCTGGTCAACATGATGAAGCCCCATCTCTACTAAAAACACAAAAAATTAGCTGGACGTGGTCGTGGGCACCTGTAATCCCAGCTACTTGGGAGGCTGAAGGAGGCTGAGGCAGGGGAATTGCTTGAGCCCGGGAGGCGGGAGTTGCAGTGAGCTGGGATCGTGCCACTGCACTCCAGCCTGGGCGACAGAGCAAGACTGTCTCAAAATACATAAATAAATAAATAACGCTTATCGTCCAGAACAGGATCACATCTTTTAACATAAAGCTGTTGGATGGCACATGAGAAATCGTCCCCATGGTCCAATCACCTCCCACCAGACCCCACCTCCAACTTTGGGGATTACAATTCAACATGAGGTTTAGCAAGGACAACATCCAAACCCTACAGTTAGAAATGGTACATTTCTTCTTGCCAGGGTTCCCAGCCAAGGCAAAGCTTGTTTTTCTTCCCTGGGGCAAGAAAGGGAAATGGGGAGAGTGGCAGGGGCCGGGAGATGAGAAAGTAGAAGTGGAAGAATAAATGAATCAAGAGAATAAAGAAGAGAGGAGAAGAACAAAGGGGAGCAGATGGGAGAAGAGAGAAGGGAACAGGATGGGACAGGCAAGGGCAGAGGAGAGGAGAAGAAGGTGGAGAGGAAATGTGAAGGAAATGGAAGGAAAAGGAAAGGAGGAAATATGAGGGGAGAGGAGGAAAGGAGAGGAATTCTTATCACTTTAATTTTAGGTCAAAGAGGGGCACTTGAGAAAGGATGGAAAGAAAGAAGGGAAGACAAAACAGAAGAGAGAATAGAGAACAGGAATAAAAACTCAACCTGATGGTGACTACCATTTTAATTTCTAAGCCAAGTAGGAGGAGAAGATAAATATACACTATAGGTTGTTTCTGAACAGCTGGTATTTGGGAATGCTTTGCTTTCTGACCTCGGCCAGTCTAAATAAACCAAGGTGTCTATTGCTGCATAACAAATTATCCCAAAACTTAGTAGCTTAAACAACAAACGTGTTATCTCACACAGTTTGTAAGAGTCAGGAATGCAAGGGTTGCTTAGCTGGGTAATTTGGGCTCAGAGTTTCTCATGAGGTTGAAGTCAAGATAGAGCCAGGGCTGCAGTCATCTGAAGGCTTGACTGGGGCTGGAGAATCAGATGCTTCATCTACACTGACTACAGGCCTCAGCTCCTTGCCAGATGGGCCTCTCCATAAGACTGCTTGAGGATCCTCATAACATGGCAGCAAGTTTCCTCCAGAAGGAGTGATCCAAGAGAGCAAGGTAGAAGTCACAAAGTCTTTTATGACTTAGCCTTGGAAGTCACAGACCATCACTTCTACCCTATTCAGTTGACTACACCCACCTTTTGTACAGTGTGGAAGGAAACTGCAGAACAACAGGAATATCAGAATGTGGGGATCATTCAAGGTCATCTTGGAGGCTGGTAATCACACAAGGCAGAAGAAAAATTTCTTTTTTTTTTGAGACGGAGTCCCACTGCTCACTGTCACCTAGGCTGGAGTACAGTGGCACAATCATGGCTGACTGCAGCCTCAACCTCCTGGGCTCAAGTGATCTCCCCACCTTAGCCTCCCAGATAATTTGGACTATAGACACTCAACACCATGCCTAGCTAATTTTATTTTATTTTAGTAGAAACAAAATCTTGCTATGTTGCCCAGGCTGGTCTCGAACTGGGCTCAAGCAATTCTCCCTCCTCAGCCTTCCAAATTGCTGGGATTACAAACATTAGCCACCTCACCTGGTCTAACAGATAAATTTCCAATGAGTGGTCTCTTCTCTAGCTCTTTACAGTGACTCAAGAATTAGTCTTGTCAAATCTCTCTGGGATGCTTATCACTCAGCAGTTTCTCTTCTAGCTGTATTTTCTGGAGATATGTGTACTAATGGACAAGAATATCCGTAAAAGCATTGTTCTTGGACAAAATATATTTGATAGCCCAAGCACCATTCAGCAATTAACCACATAGGTTGTGCTATATTTATATGACATAATACTCCAACTATAAACCCACTCTCATGATTACCCAACTATGGCCATATGCAACAACCTAGATGAATCTCACAATGTTGAACGAAAGAAGCCAGACCAATATACACTGTGTTAATTCCCATTTAGATAAAGCTTAAAACACTCAAATCTAAACTAAAATGTTCAGGGCTGCCTACTTAGGTGATAAAACTATAAAGAAAACAATGAGCTTATCAGCATAAAACTCAGGGGAGTGACTTCTTTTTTGGGGTGATGGAAGGTGTTACAATCAGGAAGGGGCAGGATGAAGCTTCTGACAAAGTTTTATTTCTGTGTCTGAGTGCTGGTTACAACTGTTTTCTTTTATATAATACCTTAAGCCATAGATTTACGTGTTGGGCACTTTTCTGTATATGTATCATTTCACAATAAAAGGGCTTTTAAAAAAAATCTTAATGCTCCGAGATCCTGTCTTAGAAAATAATCAACAATGATGATAATACTAATCAGCCTATAATGTGCACATAGCCTCCATCCCTCTGCAGTGTGGGTGATGGGGATTTGCAGCGAATAGGGAAAAGCTTGTACCCTCAAATCAGTGACACGCAGTGAACCCTGACCCCTGGTGCCCACGACTGCAGAGCCTCACGTTTGGACGCTGGGAACTGAATCCCTATTGTGGTGACCTCTGAGCTTCTCCTTCCAGAAACCTTGGTCCTGGAAGAATTTCAGTCTGGTTCTGCCATCATGGGTCTCCCCCATCACCCGTCCTTCTTTGCCTGCTCCCTCCCACCCCTTCCAATCCTAGCCTTTCTGAATTTCTTTTGTTAAGCTGACAGAAGCCATAATTGAGCCCCCTGACAAGAGCTGGACTGTGCTTTTCTCTCTCTTTTCCTTTTTTGCAATCCACAATGAGCCTTCCAAGTTCATTACCGCAGATGGTCCTGGTCAGGACCCAGGGCCCGATGGCAGAAGCTTATTATCCAGCCTCGGGGACAGTGAGAACTGGCTGGCAGCCGCAGTCATTCTGAAGCAGTCATGTCCAATTAGAAGAAACATTAGACACTTTCCTTCTGGAGCCCCATTAACAAATTAGTCGTACCACAAACTGAGAGAGACTGGATGGGACCAAATACCTTTTGACCACTGGATAATTTGATAATTTGGAGAAGAAACAGTGCAGAACACTGCTGTGTGTGTGTGTGTGTGCATGCGTGTGTGTGTGTCTGTGTGTATGTGTTGGAGGGAGGAGATAGCAGGTGGTTTGGGAGGAGGATTTGACCCCATATGCCTGTGCCACCCAGGAATGAAATCTTTCTAATACTAAACTATGTCTGTTACTGGGTTAAAATGGTCAGGGATTTGGCAAGAATGGCTATCTTTTTGTGGTCAGTATTTCATCCATGCTGGACTTGCTGGGTTGTAGAAGCTGGCACTGTGTTACGAATTTTTGTTAAGTTTTAGTTCCAGGAAGTTTGTGGGAAGAGGGTTGGGGAATCCAAAGCCCCACGTACCTGCTGTGATAAAATAATCTTAATTCGCTATTTTAAAATTATATTGGGTTTTTAAAATATTGGTTGTAAATGACTTGCTCAGGAAAAGTACTAATTAGACCTCTGAGATTTTTTAAATTCCAAAGTCTGAACCACAAATAAGTTTTTGTTGCTAAGGAAACCACTGCATTCAAATTACCATTGCAAATTTAAATTGCCATTTTAAGTTCATTTGCAATACAGCAAAAGATTGGAGCAACTCCTCTAAAAGGGAGAGAGAGAAAGGAAGATGAAGTAAAAAGGAAAGGATGTTACTGGTGAGAACACAATTCCTGTTTTTGATCGATAGCTGAAGAACTAAGAAAATCTAGAAGCAGAGGACTGCAGAGAAAGCCCACGTGGTCTCTCATTCCATGACAGGTTATCAATCCTGAAGTCTCCCATTAGAAAGATTCTTAGAGATTTTCTGCCAACTCCCATTCAGCACAGGATTGTCCTTTTTATTTACTATAGATCTTACACATATAAACAAATAATAAGAGAATCATAACAACTTCATGCCAATATGTTCAACAACCTAGATAAAATGGACAGGTTCCTTCAAAAACATAATTTATCTTATCTGTCATCAGATTAGAATTAAAAGAAGAAAATTATTAAAAAATTAAAAGAAAAAAGTAACATCGAAATTAACCCAAGGAGAAATTTAAAAATCCAAATAGCTTCATATCTATTAAATATGTTGAATTGTTACTATTATTTTTTGAGACAGAGTCTTGCTTTGTCACCCAGACTGGAGTGAGTGCAGTGGCATGATCTTGGCTTACTGCAGCCTCTGCCTCCTGGGTTCAAGTGATTCTCCTGCCTCAGCCTCCTGAGTAGCTGGGATTACAGGCACCTGCCATCATGCCCAGTTAATTTTTGTATGTTTAGTAGAGATGGGGTTTCACCATGTTCGCCAGGCTGGTTTTGAACTCCTGACCTCAGAAGATCCACCCTCCTTAGCCTCCTAAAGTGCTAGGATTATAGGCATGAGCCACTGGGCCTGGCCAAGAAAGTTATTTTTAAAAAGCAGTGCTGAAACTGTGTATCTTTTAAGGAAAAAAATTTAATCCCAACCCAATCTCACTCTACATGTAAAATTAATTTGAAATTAGTCACAGACAAAACATGAAAACCAAAACCAGAAAGCTTCCAGAAACAAAACACAACAAAAAGCAATCTTGAAGTTATCAAAGATTTCTTGAACAGGGCACAAAAAAATGTTAAAGAAGAAATAAATAAATTTGACTTTATAGATACTTCTAGTCTCCAAAGATAATAAAAGGGCAAGCCAGGGACTGGGAGAAAATATTCACAATGTGCATATGTAGCAAATGTCTTGAATCCCAATAAGAAATAATTCAGGCCTGGTGTGCGGCCCACATCTGTAATCCCAGCACTTTGGGAGGCTGAGGCGGGAGGATCACCTGAGGTCAGGATTTTGAGACCAGCCTGACCAACATGGTGAAACTCTGTCTCTACTTAAAATACAAAAATTAGCCAGGTGTGGTGGTGGGCATCTGTAATCCCAGGTACTTGGGAGGCTGAGGCAGGTAAGTTGCTTAAACCTAGGAGGCAGAGGTTGTAGTGAGCAAAGACTGCACCATTGCCCTCCAGCCTGGGTGACAAGAACAAAACTCCGTCTCAAAACTAAATAAGTAAATTAATTAATAATAATAATTCATACAAATTAATAATAAGAAAACCAACCCTTTTTTTTTTTTAGATGAGGTCTTGCTATGTCGCCCAGGCTGTTTTTGAACTCCTGAGCTCAAGTGATCTTCTCACCTTGCAAGTGATCAGCTCAGGCTGCAGTGCAGTAGCTGTAGCCTCAACCTCCAGGGCTCAAGGGATCCTCCCACCTCAGCCTCCCAAGTAGCTGTGGAGGCCACAGGATCACTTCAGCTTGTGTGGAAATTATGTGTGTGATTTCCACGCATATAATCCCTTTAATATTCCCAACGATTCCGTGAGGTATCTGCTTGTATCCTCATCCTGGAGACAAAGAAAGTGAGATTCAAAAAGGTTCAGAGAATGTCTCAAGAATCCCTCCCAAAGTGCTGGGATTACAGGTGTGTGCCAACATGCCCAGCCCCCAACCCAGTTTTTTAAATGTTTAAAATTCTGAACAGAAACTACCAAAAAAGATATGCAAATGCCTCATAAGCACATGAAGTTATGTTCAACATCATGAGTCATCAAGGAAATGCATATGAAAACCACAATAATAGCTAAGTGTTAAAAGACTGATAATTGCAAGAGTTGACAAGGATGTGGAACAATGAGAACTTCATACACAGATCATGGGAGGGTAAAATGGTACAACCACCTTTGAACACCGATTTTAAGTTTCATATAAAAATGACACAGCCGGGTGCTGTGGCTCATGCCTGGAATCCCAGGACTTTGGGAGGCCGAGGTGGGTGGATCACAAGGTCAGGAGTTCAAGACCAGCCTGGCCAAAATGGTGAAACCCCCTCTCTACTAAAAGTGCAAAAATTAGCAGGGCATGGTAGCAGGTGCCTGTAATCCCAGCTACTCTGGAGGCTGAGGCAGAGAATTGCTCATAGAGAATTGCTCGAATCCAGGAGGCAGAGGTTGCAGTGGGCCGAGATCGTGCCGCTGCACTACAGCCTGGGTGACACAGCGAGATTCTGTCTCAAAAAAAAAAAAAAAAAAAAAAAAAAGGCAAAAACACCTATATTATGATCCAGCAAATTCCACTTCCAGGTAGCAGCAGATGTCCACAAAATCGCTTCCATTTAAATGTTTATATAATAGTAGCTGCCATATTCTGAATGTGTCCCTCCAAAATTCATGTATTGGAAACTTATTTTATTATTATTTTTTAAAGACAGGGTCTTGCTCTGTTGCCCAAGCTGGAGTGCAGTGGTGCGATCATGGCTGAGTGTAGCCTTCACCTCTGGAGCTCAAGCAACTTTCCTGCCTCAGGCTCCTGAGTAGCTGAGACCACAAGTGCACACCACTATGCCTGGCTGGTTGTTTATTTTTTGTAAAGATAGGTTCTCACTATATTGCTCGGGCTGGTCTTGAGTTCCTGGGCTCAAGCCATCCTCCTGCCTAGGCCCCCCAAAGTGCTGGGATTACAGGTGCAAGCCACCATGCCTGGCCATGTTTTGGAAACTTAAGCCCTAATGCAACAGTGCTGAGAGGTAGGGCCTTTGGGGAGGTGTTTAGACCAGGAGAGCTCTGCTTTCATGAATGGATTAATGCTGTTATAAATGGGCTTGATGGAGGAAATTAGACCCTTTTTTTCCCTTCCACTTGCCACCATGTGAGGACACAGTGTTCCTCCCCTCTGGAAGATGCAGTGTTCAAGGCTCCATCTTGGAAGCAGAGAGCAGCCCTCACCAGATGCTGATGCCTTGATCATGGACTTTCTAGCCTCCAGAGCCCTGAGAAATAAACTTCTGTTCTTTACAAGTTACCCAGTCTAGAATTCTAATATTATAGAAGCAAAAACAGACTAAAACAGTAACTTTATTCATAATAGCCAAAAACTGGAAATCAACCAAATGTCCATCAGTGGGGGACTAGATAAATAATCTGAAGTACATCTACACAGCAGAATATTACTCAACAAGAAAAAAATGAATTATTGATACATGCGATAACACAGATTAATCTCACAATTATCATGCTGAGTGAAAGAAGCCAGACAAAAAGACTACACTGTGTATTTCATTTATATAAAGTTCTATAGCAAGCAAAACTGATCTATGGTGACAGAAATAAGATCTGCCATGAGCTGGGTGAGCAGTCACCACAAAGGGGCAGAAGGGAGCTCTGTGAGGTGAAGGAAGTGTTCTACATCTTGACTGGGTGGTGGGTAAATGGCTTTATAAGTACCAAAACAAAGCCAACTGACTACCAAAATGGGTCCCTCTCCTGTACATAACTATACCTCAATCAAGGGGTTTTTTTTTGTTGGTGGGTTGTTTTTTTGTTTGTTTGTTGTTGAGATGGAGTCTTGCTCTGTTGCTCAGGCTGGAGTGTAATGGCGTGATCTCGGCTTCCTGCAACCTCTGCCTCCTGGGTTCAAGCAATTCTCCTGCTTCAGCCTCCCAAGTAGCTGGGATTACAGGCGTGTGCCATCACACCTGACTGATTTTTATATTTTTAGTAGAGACAGAATTTCACCATGTTGGTCAGGCTGGTCTCAGGTGATCCACGCACCTCAGCCTCCCAAAGTGCTGGGATTATAGGCGTGAGCCACTGCACCTGGCCTTCAAGTTTTATTTATTTATTTTTACATGGGTGGGACCAAATTAGAAAGAGGTATGAAGATTGAAGAGGAGCTTGTGCTGTATCCTGCAGCCAATAAGAAACCACCATAGTTGCTTACCAGAGAGTGATAGGATGAAATTAATCAGAATCATTTTAATTCACCAAATAGCTGTTGGGGCAAGGCATTGTGCTAGATAGTGCAGCAATTCTGATAGAAATAATACAAATAAAAGTCATTTATTCTTGTTACATTTTACCTGTTCCACAACCAATGCACTTCCAAGTACACTGAGTAGACTGGGCATCACCTCCAAACAACCTGCTAAGGTAGAGGAGGAAGGTTTCTAAATCCCTTTTTTATAGGAGATAACTGATGCTTAGATTGGCAAGTGAGGAAGTGAGAACTAGACATTCAGATTACAAATTCAGCTCTTTTATCATGTACACTTACACAGAGTTTAACAACCTACAGATGATTTTCACACATATAATCCCTTTAATATACCCAACCACCCTGCGAGGTATCTGCCTGGATCCTCATCCTGGGGACAAAGAAAGTGAGATTCAAACAAGTTCGGAGAATTTCTCAAGAACCCAGAGCTAGTCAAGTTCAGAGGCTAGTACTGGGACCTGGTTTTTGTGATTCCACATCTAACCTGGCACCACCTCACGGCCTCTCTGAGTCTTTGTTCTGCAGATCAGAAATTTGCCAGGCCCAGAGCCACAGCTTCTGTGTGAGCCATCCCTGTTGAAGCTCCTTACAGCCTACTCAGACCTAGGGATAGCCATTGTGGGCAGACTCGGGTCCCGTGATTCCTTCCACTATATATTTATTTATTTATTAAGAGACAGAGTCTTGCTCTGTCACCCAGGCTGGTGGAACCTCCGCCTCCCGGGTTCAAGCGATTCTCCTGCTTCAGCCTCCAGAGTAGCTGGAACTATAGGCACCCGCCACTACACCCGACTAATTGTTTTGTATTTTTAGTAGAGACAGGGTTTCACCATGTTGGCCAGGATGGTCTTGATCTCTTGACCTAGTGATCCACCCGCCTCGGCCTCCCAAAGTGCTGGGATTACAGGTGTGAACCACCACACCCAGCGAACTCCTTCCACTATTTTCTTTTCTTTCTTTCTTTTTTTTTTTTTTTTTGAGATAGGGTCTCACTCTGTTGCTCAGGCTGGAATGCAGTAGTAGCTGCAGCCTCGACCTCCAGGGCTCAAGGGATTCTCCCACTTCAGCTTCCCAAGTAACTGGGACCACAAACACATACCACAATGCCCAGCTAATTTTGTTTTTGTTTTTGTTTTTTTGTAGAGAGGGACACTCAATATGTTGGCCAGGCTGATCTTGACTCCTAAGCTCCAGTTATCCATCCACCTTGGACTCTCAAAGTGCTGGGATTACAGACAGGAGACACAGCACCTCACCCACTCCTTTCACTCTTAAAACTGTCACAAAAGACTTGGTGTGTTCTTACCACCAAAAACAACAAAAAAGTAAATATGAGTGGTGATGGATATGCTAATTAGCTTGATTATGGTGATCATTTCACAATGTATACGTATATAAAAACATCATATTGTATACCTAAAATATACACAATATTTATTTTTCAATTATACCTCAATAAAGCTGAAAAAAATCATTTAATATGAAAGGACTTTTCTGGCGGGGCATGGTGGCTCATGCCTGTAATTCCAGGACTTTGGGAGGCCGAGGCAGATGGATTGCCTGAGCCCAGGAGTTTGAGATCAGTCTGGGCAACATGGTAAAACGATATCTCTACAAAAAGTACAAAAATTCCCTGGACATTGTGGCTTGAGTCTGTAGTCCCAGCTACTCAAGAGGCTGAAATGGGAGTATCTCCTAAGCCCAGGGAGTCAAGGCTGCAGTGAGCCGAGATGGTGCCACTGCACTCCAGCCTGGGTGACAGAGTGAGACCCTGTCTCAAAAAAAAAAAGAATAAAACAAAGAGAGAGACCAAGAGAGAGGCGGGGAAGGAGGGAGGGAGGGAAAGAAAAGAAAAGAAGAAAAGAAAAGAAAGGACTTTTCCTTTCTTGCTTAAACTAGGCTTTATTCATCTCAATTTCCCCTTCTCTCTCTCTTATTACCCCAAATCTTTATCTATTTATTTTTTAATGGAATGATTCAGGAATTTGCATGCCATCCTGGTGCAGAGGCCATGCTAAGTTTCTCTGTATTGTTCTAATTTTTAGCATATGTGCTGTGGAAGCAAGCCTAAATCTTCATTAGTTTTTTAAAAAATTATTGTAAAAGTATACATTCTTATTGTAGAAACAAAACCAAACCAAAGAAATATAAACATTTCTGACTTAGATTTGGGGGGAGTGGTAAATGCCTCTAATTTCAACAGGGAGTCATTTACAGTGGAAACAAATTACATGACACTGCTGTAAAAAGTGTTGTGGTTGTTGAAAAAGTGACACCCTGGCCAGGTCTGGTGGCTCACTCCTGTAATCCCAGCACTTTGGGAGGCAGAGGCAGGTGGATCATGAGGTCAAGAGATTGAGACCATCCTGGCCAACATGGTGAAACCCCATCTCTACTAAAAATACAAAAATTAACTGGGTGTGTGGTACATGCCTGTAGTCCCAGCTACTCTGGAGGCTGAGGCAGGAGAATCACTTGAACCCGGGAGGCAAAGGTTGCCATGAGCCGAGATCGCACCACTGCACTCCAGCCTGGGTGACAGAGCGAGAGTCCACCTCAAAAAAAAAAAAAAAAAGAAAGAAAGAAAAAGTGACATCCTGCCTGCTTAACTAGTCTCCATCATCACTGGGCCTCTGAAGCCATGTGAGTTTGCAACTCCTTCTGTACGCTCAGTCCTCATTGATGGACTGGTTACTCCTCTCATCGGGGTGGGGAAAATTCCAGCTAACGTGTACAGGTCCCTGCTATGAACTAAGTGCCTTTCCATGTATTACGTCATCAGATCCCAGGAACTAGCCTTAGAGGAAAGGCACTGCTCTCCTTATTTTTCAGATAAGGGCATGGGTCACGTAGCCTGTGCAAGGTCAACACTAGTGAATACAGGACTCTAGTCAAATGTAGAAATTTAATTCTGAACCCTGTGCATTTAACTCTAGACTGTACCGTCTCCCTAAAGAGACCCAAACCATGCCTTATAGTGACCTTGAAGGATAAAGGCAGGTCCAGCACAGGGTCTAACATCCAGGGAAACCTCCCTGGAGAGCTTGGGCTTCACTAGGGATTCTTGGCTCCAAATGGAATAAGTCCTGAATGGGTGCCTTTCGGGTTGGGTGACAAGCCAAGGGAAAGATATTCTGGGGGAAAGGGACGGGACAATAGGAAAGCAAAGTCTCTTTAGCACACTCCATGTTGATGATTTCTGTTTTTCGAATCATCAGGTTTCCTTTCCTTCCTCCCTCCCTCCCTCCCTTCCTTCCTTTCCTTCTTTTTTCTCAATCTCTCCTTTTTCATCCAACTGAAACCTGTGGGAAATGCTGGTATCTTCCTGAGCTGAAACCTTTTAAAAAATTTTTAATCTGATTTCAGAGAGGCATGTGTTGATCCCTCCATTGTCTATGATGGAACAAAATCTCAGACCCGTAATTATCTCTTCTCCTGGCAGGCCTTAAGATGAAACAGACAGGAAGACCTGAGCGGATTCTTCTCAGATGCCACCTCTTAGCACTGGGCTTTGCGAGCCTGTTATTTGGGGCGCTGCAGAAGGCAAGGCCCTATCCCGCCAAGGATCAATGGGAAAATAAGCAGTTGCTTGTGAATAGACTGCGGTCTCCTGCAGTTGTCAGGCCTCCTTGGTAATGGCTATTTATCCCCACTTAATTGCTACCTGGGTTCCCCTCATTCTGTGCTGGCTGGCACTTCCCACCACTGCCACCCTGGGCAAACTCAGGGCAGCCTGCAGAGGTGCAGCATGCCTGCCCGCCAGCCCCTTCACAGAAGCTGAAGATGCTGGTGACCTCAGCAAGCCTGCATCAGTGACACCACCCTTTACTGCTTCTCTACTGGGTGATGTTACCCTGATCATCAATGCCTCGTGCCAGCTGTACTGGCTCAGCCCTGGGATCTACTTGCCAGCCATGCTTAGTGTCCAGGTGCTTCGTTGGTAGACCTGAGTGATAGTACTTCTATTTGACAACAAACAGTCTGAAGCTTGAAAAAAAAAAAAAAAAAAAAAAAAAGGAAAGAAAAAAAGTGTGTTCCTGGAAAGTGGAAGAGTTCAGAGAACTTCAGAGAAAGGGCATCTAAGCCCATCCATGTCTGGATCTCATTATGTGATATGATAAATGGATACCTTTAAAATAAGAGAGAAAAACACATTAGTACCTAAGTAAAAATCCCACACAAAATATGATAAACCAAACCACACATTATAGCATGAGTAAATTTGACAAATATAAACTAGCTTGAACTTGGAAAATCAAATCCTATAATTTATAATCATCAAGAAGAGACAACTCACAGAATGGGAGAAAATATTTGTACATTATCTCCTAGACAGTGGCCTAGTATCGAAAATATATAAAGAACAATGACAGCTTAATGATAGAAAAAAACAATGCTAGCCTGACAAAGGCAAGGCAAAAAAAAAAAAAAAGATAATCCAATTGAAAAAGATTTGAACAGACATTTCTACAAAGAAAATATACAAATTGGGCGGGGCGTAGTGGCTCATATCTGTAATCCCATTACTTTCGGAGGCTGAGGGAGGAACCCTTGAGGCCAGGAGTTTGAGACCAGACTGAGCAACATAGCGAGACCTCATCTTTACTAAAAGAAAAAAATTAGCTGGGCATGGTGGCTTGTGCCAGTAGTTCCCACTACTTGGGAGGCTGAGGTAGAATGATGACTTGGGCTTAGGAATTTGAGGCTGCAGTGGGCTGAGACTGAGCCACTGTACTCCAAACTGGGCAACAGAACAAGTCCCTGTCTCAAAAAATAAATTAAATAAATAAATAATGCAAATGGCCAATAAACACATGAAACAATGTTCAACACAATCATTCGGAAAATGCAAACCAAAATTACAATGGGCTATCATTTCACATCCACCAGGATGGCTATAATCAGACATATAGACAATAATAAGTGTAGACAAGGAAAAATCAGAACCTCAAACAATCCTACTGAGAATGTAAAATGGTGCAGCCACTTACATGCTGGAAAAAGTATGGCAGTGACTCAAAAGTCAAACATGGAATCCTATGAATAAAATTGACCAGCACTTCTACTCTTAGTTCACAAGAACTGAAAACGTTATGTCCATGCAAAAGCTTAAACATTAATATTCATAGCAGCATTATTTACAATATCCAGCAAGTAGAAACAACCCAAATGTCTATCATCAGATAAATGGATAAATAAAATGAAATGTTGTACAGGTTGAGTATTCCAAATCTGATAATTTGAAATACAAAATCTGAAGCTTTTTGAGCACTGACATGATGCTCAAAAGAAATGTTGATTGGAACATTTAGAATTTTGGACTTTTGGATTTGGGATGCTCAACCAGTAAGTATAATGCAAATATTCCCAAATTTTTTAAAAATCCAAAATTTGAAACATTTCTGGTCCCAAGCATTTTGAATAAAGGCTATTCAACCTGTATATTCATACAATGGAATATTACAGAATAATGAAAACAAATTTGGTATGATACATACTACAATGTAGATGAGCCTGAAAAACATTATACTACAGGTGGATGTGGTAGCTCAAGCCTGTCATACCAGTACTTTGGGAGGCCAAAGCAGGAGTTTGAGACCAGCCTGGCCAACATAGTGAAACCCCATCTCTACTGAAAATGCAAAAATTAGCCAGGCATGGTGGTGCATGCCTGTAATCCCAGCTACTTGGGAGGCCGGAGCACCAGAATCTCTTGAACCTGGGAGGTGAAGGTTACAGTGAGCCAAGATTGCCTGAGCACTCTGTCTCAACAAAACAAAACAAAACAAATTATGCTGAGTGAAAGAAGCCAGTTGCAAAAGGCCAACTGTGTATGACTCCATTTACATTCATGTGAAATGAACAGAATAGGCAAATCCATGGAGACAGAAAGTACATTAGTGATTGCCAGGGGCTAGAGGAGGAGGAAATGGGGAGTGATTGCTAAGGAGTATGAGGATTTCTTTTTGTTTGAGAGAGAGAGTTTCGCTCTGTCACCCAGGCTGGAGTGCACTGGCACGATCTCGGCTCACTGCAACCTCTGCCTCCTGGGTTCAAGAGTATGAGAGTTTTGGGGGGCTTGATGAAAAGTTCTCAAATTAGACAGTGGTAATGATTGCACAACTTTATGAATACCCTAAAGGCCACCAAGTAGTACACTTCTAAAGCATGACTTTTATGGCATGCAAATTATATATCAATTTAAAAAAAAAAAAAATTAGCCTGGAGTGGTGGTGCACCTGTAGTCCTAGCTACTGGGGAAGCTGAGATGGGAGGATCCTTGAGCCCAGGAATCTGAGGCTGCAGCCAACTATGATGATACCACTGCACTCTAGACTGGGTGGCAGAGCAAGAGCCTGTCTTAAGAAAAACAAATAAATAAAATTAAAGTTTTTTTTTTTTTGAGACAGAGTCTCGCTCTGTCGCCCAGGCTGGAGTGCAGTGGCACGATCTTGGCTCACTGCAAGCTCCACCTCCCGGGTTCACGCCATTCTCCTGCCTCAGCCTCCTGAGTAGCTGGGACTACAGGCGCCCACCACCACACCCGGCTAATTTTTTGTATTTTTTAGTAGAGACGGGGTTTCACCATGTTAGCCAGGATGGTCTCGATCTTCAGACCTCATGATGCGCCCGCCTCGGCCTCCCAAAGTGCTAGGATTATAGGCATGAGCCACCGTGCCCAGCCAAAATTAAAGTTTTAAACAAATTGGCGACATATAAAAAATAGTGGCCAGGCACAGTGGCTCAAGCCTGTAACCCCAGGAACTCGGGAGGCCAATGTGGGAGAATCGCTTGAGACCAGGAGTTCGAGATCAGTCTCGGCAACATAGCAAGACCCTGTTCTCTACAAAAAAAAAAAAAAAAAAAAAAGTTTAAAAAAAAAAAAAATAAAAGTGTAATAACAATTAAAAGGTTTTAAATAAAATCAAAATGTCTAGTTTCTTTTAAAAATCTGGGCTGGGCTGGGTGCCGTGACTCATGCCTGTAATCCCAGCACTTTGGGAGGCTGAGGCAGGCGGATAACTTGAGGTCAGGAGTTCAAGACCAGCCTAGCTGACAGGGTGAAACCCCATCTCTACTAAAATACAAAAAACTGGCCAGGCGTGGTGGCACACTTCTATAATCCCAGCTACTTGGGAGGCTTGAACCCGGGAGGCGGTGGTTGCAGTGAGCAGAGATCATGCCACTGCACTCCAGCCTGGGTGACAGGGCAAGACTCTGTCTCAAAAACAAACAAACAAACAAACAAACAAAAAACAAAAAAAACCTGGGCTGGAGTGTGGTGGCTTACTCCTATAATCCAAGCACTTTGGGAGGTGGATTGCTTGAACCCCAGGAGTTCAAGACCAGCCTGGGCAACATACAAAACCCCGTCTCCACAAAAATACAAAAATCAGGTGGGAATGGTGGCGTGTGCCTATAGTCCCAGCTAATTGAAAGGCTCAGGAGGGAGGACCACTTGAGCTCAGGAGTTCAAAGCTGTAGTGAGTTATGATCATGCCACTGCACTCCAGTCTGGGTGACACAGCAATATACTGTGTCTAAAATAAACAAATAAATAAAATATATTTTTTTAAAACCTGGCAGTGCTGGACCTCTCTACTGGCATATAACTCCAAGCTAGCATAGAATAGTAGCTGTTTCCACTCATCAGATACACAAATGGACCAAGACTTAACCTGCCTAGGATTGATAAACTGGGTGTTGGGTTCAAGGGGCTGCATTATGCTGTCATCTCTTCTTCCCATGTATTTTTAGATGTCTATAATAATAGGTTTAAAGCAAACAAAAAAGTCAGGGTATGCATTCTTCAATTGGCCACAGTCCCCACCTTGTGCTACATAATTGAGGCAGAGTGTTGGTTACCATTCACTGGAATTGAGCTACTATTTGTCTTAGTAGTATTAAAAGTCTACTGATGGCTGGGTGTGATGGCTCACACCTCTATCCCAGCACTTTGGGAGGCCGAGACAGGTGGATCACTTGAGGCCAAGAGTTCGAGACCATCCTGGCCAACATGGTGAAAGCCCCATCTCTACTAAAATACAAAAGATTAGCCAGTCATGGTGGTGCGCACCTGTAGTCCCAGCTACTAGGGAGGCTGAGGCAGGGGAATCGCTTGAACCCAGGAGGCAGAGATTGCAGTGAGCTGAGATCGTACCATTGCACTCCAGCCTGGCGACAGAGCAAGACTTTGTCTCACAAAAAACAAAAAAAAAGATAGTCTACTGACATGTTTTTCATACCTCTCCTGTTTGCCCTATTTTCTTTTCCTGTGTGTGGCTCCTGTACACTCCTTCAAGTACACTGTCTCTAAAAGAAGTCTTGGCCAATGGCCAAACTCTGCCCACAGATGTGTGTTGCTTGGCCCAAAGAATGTTTTCCTTAATAAGAATGCCACCAGTGGGCATCACTTGCTAGTTTTCCTAGTCCTCACCTCCCACTGCCTTGTGATCCTCTGGCCCAGTACACATTTATGTTCCTTACCTTGTCCCTGTAGGCATCTGAATTTTAGAATCTAAGACAAGAAAGACAGTGATTGTATTCAGGATTTCTACTGGTATATGGATGGACCCTGCTAATCTTCAAGAGTCGTGGAAGTCCTGTCTGCCATTAATCCTTTCCATTTAGGGATTGTTGTAAATATCTTCTATTTGGGGGGTTTAAAACAGCTCTTTATCTTTCTTAATCTTTGACTAAATGAGCAGCTATGTTCTGTCCAATATTGGTCAATATCATCACCTCTATCTCTGACTATGTCTCATTATTATTAAATGTTCAACAGAACCGGGTGAAAAGTGAGTAACTAACTCAATGTGACCAAATATAGTTTATACTCAAGAAAATGCAGACAGTCTATGATCACTTCAAAAACTTACAACTTTCCCAGTAGAGGGGAAAAAAATGCAACACCAAACAGGTTTAAGATATTATTATATCTCTACTGAGTTGATTTCAAAAATGAAAAGGGTAACATTCTGTGATTACGAGAAACAGGTTCGCTTACACATCACTTGGTAGCTGCAAATTGTTGGATCAGGTAAGTAACTTGCAAATATTATAATAGGTATGGTTAGGTAATTTCATTGGAAGATAAACCCCCTCAAAAAATAACCAAAAATGAAGTGGACAAAGATATTTCTACTAGTGCCATTTATAAGACAAAAAAAAAAAGAGTAAGCAAATCCCGTTGCCAAAAATAAGTGATAGACTAAGAAAACTTTCATTTATTATCATTATTATTAGAGATGAGGTCTTGCTCTGTCTCCTAGGCTGGAGTGCAGTGGAGCCATCACAGCTCACTGCAGCCTTGAACTCCAGGGCTCAAGTGATCCTCTCACTTCAGCCTCCTGAGTAGTTGGGACTACAGATGCACACCATCATGCCTGGCTAATTGTTTATGTTTTGTAGAGATGGGGTTTCACCATGTTTCCCAGGCTGGTCTTGAACTCCTGGCCTCAAGCCATCTTCCTACCTCAGCCTCCCAAAGTGTTGGGATCACAGATATAGTATAGTTTTGATGTTTGTCCCTTCCATATCTCATGTTGAAATGCGATTCCAAATGTTGGATGTGAGGCTTAGTAGGATGTTTGGGTCATAAGGGTGGATCCTTCATGAATGACATCCTTCCCCTCCCAGTGGTAATGAGATCTGGCTGTTTAAAAGATTCTAGGACCTCCCCTTCTCTCTCTTGCTTTTTCTCTCACCGTATGACACCCCTGCACTTGTTCACCCTTTGTCTTCCACCATGATTGTAAGTTTCTTTTTTTTCTTTCTTCCTTTCTTTTCTTTTCTTTCTTTTTTTTTCTTTGTCTTTTTGAGATGGAGTCTCATTCTATCACCCAGGCTAGAGTGCAGCGACATGATCTCAACTGACTGCAACTTCCACCTTCAAAGTTCAAGTGATTCTCCTGCTTCAGCCTCCCAAGTAGCTGCAACTACAGGTGCATGCCACCATGCTCAGCTAGTTTTTGTATTTTTAGTAGAGACAGGGTTTGGCCATGTTGGCAAGGCTGGTCTTGAACTCCTGACCTCAGGTGATCCGCCTGCCTTGGTCTCCCAGAGTGCTGAGATTACAGATGTGAGCCACTACATCTAGCACCCATTATCATAAGTGTCTTTAGCCTTTACCAAAAGTTGACCAGATACTGGTGCCATGCTTGCATAGCCTGCAGAACTATCATCCAAATAAACCTCTTTTTAAATAAATTACCCAGCCTCAGGCTTTCCTTTAGAACAATACAAATGAACTGACACAGAAAATTGGTACTGAGGAGTGGGGTGCTGCTATAAAGCTATCTGAATACATGGAAGCAGCTTTGGAACTGTGTATTGGGCAGAGATTGGAAGAGTTTGGAGGTTACAGAAGAAAACAAGAAGATGAGGGAAAGTTTGGAATGTCTTGGAGACTGGGTAAGTAGTTGTGACACAAATGCTGATGAAATGTCAACAGTAAAGACCAGTCTGAGGAAGTCTCAGATGGAAATGAGGAACCTCAAACCAAAAAAAAAAAAAAAACCTCGAATGTGTTATGCCTTAGCAAAGAGCTTGGCTGGATTGTGTCCATGATCTAGGAATTTGTGGAAGGTTTAACTTAAGAGTGGTGGAAGAAATCTTTTTTTTTCTTTTTTTTTTCGAGGCAGAGTCTCATTCTGTTGCTCAGGCTGGAGTACAATGGTGCGATCTCGGGTCACTGCAACCCCCACCTCCCCAGTTCAAGCTATTCTCCTGCCTCAGCCTCCCAAATAGCTGGGATTACAGGCGCCCACCGCCACGCCCAGGTAATTTTTTGTATTTTTAGTAGAGACAGGGTTTCACCATGTTGGCCAGGCTGTTCTCAAACTTCTGATGTCAGGTGATTCCCCCCGCCTTGGCCTTCCAAAGTGCTGGGATTACAGGCATGAGCCACCATACCTGGCCTGGTGGAAGAAATTTCTAAGCTGCAACATGTTCAAGACGAAGATGTGGCCTGGTCAAACAACATATGATCAGGTACAGGAGGAAAGCAATGACTTAAAGTTGGAACTTACAATTAAAAGGGAGACAGAGTACAAAAATTTGGAACATTTGCAACCTGCCCCCATGGTAGAGAAGGACAAAGCATTTTCAGGGCCGGGTGTGGTGGCTCATGGTGAAACCCCGTCTCTACTGAAAATACAAAAATTAGCCGGGTGTGGTGACGCATGCCTATAATCCCAGTTACTATGGAGGCCGAGGCAGGAGAATCGCTGGAAGCCAGGAGGCAGAGGCTGTAGTGAGCTGAGAATGCGCCACTGCACTCTAGCCTGGGTGACAGAGTGAGACTCCATCTCAGGAAAAAAAAAAAAAGAATACAACAAAAAACATAAATGTGTGTGTGTGTGTATATATATATATATATATATATATATATATATATATCTCAAAGCTTGAACCACAGCACCCCCTGGCACATAAAAAAAACTGTAAATCTCTGATTGTTCTTTAATTATTTCTATGTATATGTCATATCAGCTCAGGTCAATTGTAAACACACGTTTTAGGAATAGTGAATGGCATCACCATAATTTATATAGTGTATAATCTACCCAACTGTTCCTGCCTGTCCTGATTACGGTTAGTTTTATATGTGGAGGTTAAAAGGTTTTGCTGTGATACTCTTTCTGTATTCTTTAAGTTTTCTGATCTTCCTGATCTTCGTAAGAAATACAGAGAACAATCCCACTCCTCAGAATGACCTGAAGCTATCCTGCCACCTTTTAAGTAGACTGCTATTGATTATTTAATTTATCAAATAATTCATTTAGCAAACATGATTTGGGTAACAACTACGGGCCAGGCTCTGTGCCCAAGCAATGAAAAGAATAAAATTCCCCAACTGCAAAAAAAAAACAACATAAAATTGTCCTCATGGGGATTAGAAAATTAAAATTCAAAAGTCAAAAATATCTCTCCTTTCTTTTTTCCTTAAAGAGAAAACAGTTGTCAAAAAGAAAATTTGTTTTGAGACAGAGTCTCGCTATATTGCCCAGGCCGAAGTGCAGTGGCTATTGACAGGTACAATAATTGCACACTATGGCCTCGAACTCCAGAGCTCAACTCCTCGATCCTCCTGCCTTAGCCTACTGAGTAGCTGGGACTACAGGTGTGTACCACTGTGCCCAACTGTCTCCTTTATGTTCTACTTAAAATAATACACAAACTTCCTACAGCTTTTTGAAACTACTCACTTTAGTTAGTATCTATTCCCCACTTTCTTTTATCTACAAAATGAGGGTAAAGATGTGAATAATCTGCATCCGATTAGCAACAAGCTACTTAACCAGAAAACACCAAAGAGGTGGTTGGGAGCAGTTCATGAGCAAATAAATTTGGAAAATGAGTCAAGTCGTATTCCATCTTGGGAATTTACATGCATATTCACTAATTAAAGGGCCTGAAAAATAATATTTTAACTTTGGCTAATCCAGAATTTCCAAAACATATCTGACAATAGAACCATTTTTTTTCCAGCACTAACTTTAGGGACTAGTGAAAATAGATTTTCCAGCACTAACTTTAGGGACTAGTGAAGTGTGAGTCATAGGCATTCTATATGAGATTCACCTGAGGGTAACTTTATCAAAATCTTACAAAAAGACTTTCAAGGGTTTAAGTTAACATTTAGATCATTAATACTTTCCAGGTAGTAGTGTGTTAATGGCCAGGAGGACTAGTAGCCAGAGAGCAGAAATGGGCAGGATGAGTATCAGGAATGTCCTAGGAAACTCCAGGCTGATGACGATAGGAATGAATTAGGACTCAAGCACCTAAATTTTAGTCCTGGTGTCCCCTCAAACTCATGTTTCATCTTGGGGAAGCCACTTTCCTCCCAGGACCATCTGTTAAGGGAGGGGTTGAATTAGACTGGTTGGCACTACCCCATAGGGTGTGGAAATGTATGAGGCCATTTTTACTTGTCAGTGACTGGGGGGATCACTACTGACATGGAGCAAGGAAAAGGACTATGGATGCTAGAGATTTGTGGCATGACAGATAGTTTCATACCTTGAAGGTTGCATGATCTTCTAATGTTCCTCTGGACATTCACACAGGAGGTTAAAAAAAAACATAAACCTGATTATCTCGGATACCAATGATCCAAGACTACAACCTAATCTCAAACTGTATATAAATGGTTTAATATGCACTAAAATTTCCAGGAATGCAACTACATTGCAAATTGAGAGAGTTGTACTTGATATATTCTGAACTTTGCCAAGAACTTTGGGATATTGCATCACTACTCATAGGTTTTAATTAAATTACCAATATTTCAAGTCTGTATTAGTCTTCGCTTGTAGCTATAACATTCACCTTGACTCTATGTAGGGGTTTAAGCATCTGAATGTTACATCATCTAGAGCAGGCTAAAGTGTCAGTATGCTGATAAGGAGTCTGCACTGGAATGTTTCTGTTAACATCTTGCTTCTTTCATCAAGAAAGTCTTTGGCTGGGTGCGGTGGCTCACGCCTGTAATTCCAGCACTTTGGGAGGCCAAGGCCCATGGATAACTTGAGGTCAGGAGTTTGAGACCAGACTGGCCAACATGGTGAAACCCTATCTCTACTAAAAATACAAAAATTAGGCTGGGTGCGCGGTGGCTCATGCCTGTAATCCCGGCACTTTGGGAGGCCGAGGCAGGTGGATCACCTGAGGTCAGGAGTTTGAGACTAGCCTTGCCAACATGATGAAGCCCCATTTCTACTAAAAATACAAAAATTATCCCAGGTGTGGAGGTGCTACTTGGGAGGCTGAGGCAGGAGAATTGCTTGAATCTGGGAGGCAACGGTTGCAGTGACCAAGATCGGGCCATTGCACTCTAGCCTGGGTGACAAGAACGAAACTCCGTCCTCCCTCCGAAAATAAAAAAATTAGCTGGGTGTGGTGGCACATGCCTGTAATCCCAGCTGCTCAGGAGGCTGAGGATGGAAAATCACTTGAACCCAGGAGGCAGAGGTTGTAGTGAGCCGAGATCACAACACTGCACACCAGCCTGGAAGACAGAGGGAGACTCCGTTTCAAAAAAAACAAAAAACAAAAAAGTTGGCTGGGCACGGTGGCTTACACCTGTAATCCCAGCACTTTGGGAGTCCAAGGCGGGTGGTTCATGAGATCAGGAGATCAAGACCATCCTGGCTAACACGGTGAAGCTCTGTCTCTACTAAAAATACAAAAAAAAAAAAAATTAGCCGGGCGTGGTGGCATGTGCCTGTTGTCCCAGCTACTCGGGACACTGAGGCAGGAGAATCGCTTGAACCCGGGAGGTGGAAGTTGCAGTGAGCCAAGACTGCACCACTGCACTCCAGCCTGGGTGACAGGGTGAGACTCTGTCTCAAAAAAGAAAACAAACAAACAAAAAAGTCTTAAAAGGAAGGGTCTCACTATGTTGTCCAGGCTGGTCTTGAACTCCTGGGTTCAAACTAGCCTCCTGTCTTGGCATGAGCCACTGTGCCTGGTAAAGAAAGTCTTGCTTGATGGAGACTAAAAACAATGTCAACAAAACTAGTGTGCTTAGTGATGTATTGGTTTTATTCTGGTGTAAGTTTTTACCTCATTGCAAACCAGTAACAATTTATTTTATGTTTACAGCAAATTGTTCTTTTATAGTCATGTATATAAACTTTATTATAGATGTATTTTATTTCAGAAAAGGAAAGAGGACATAACAAATATTTGTTATGAAAAAAGAAAACTGGGCACAATGGGATTAATATCATTGGATCTAAGGGTGGATTGCCAAGGGCAGGAGCAGGGCATGGCAGCGTTGGGTGAGGGGCTTTAGTTTGCCCATAGCATCATTAGCTACCCTACTCAGTTCTCTGATAAGGATAATTGAGAAATCTCAACTTGGCATAAAGAGAGTGCAGGTCAGTTGCCACCTTGGGACATCTCTTTCAAACAGAACACAGGCCATGAGCCCCATCTATGTAGAAAGTCTGGGGCACTCTGCTAGTGAAGTCTAAGTTCTTTTTCAGACTTTTTGTTCCCAGTTTATTTCTACATCTTTCAAAGATTTGCAGTTCTGTGTCTTGACCTATCAGTATAGCTACCCAAGTCACAGAAAGAATTGTGTTCTTCTCTATCTTCTCTATCAAGAGAGCAATTCAATGCTTTTCCCACCCCTAAAACAAGGATAATTACCTCCTTCATTTCCCTGTCCCCTGAATGTGTACTGGGAAATTGATGAGAGTAAATTTGCTTTAGATAATCAATGCAATTCAGCCCAGAAAGAGTTAAAGCTGGCTTCCCGTCTCTGCTGGGGAGCCAGGCTGGATGGGGCTCCTCCTGAACTGGGCGCAGATGCCGCCATGCTTTGTTGATTACAATCTCCCACACCAAGGAGGCTTTGACTAGGTTTGACATAATCAGCTCACAGCCTCTGCCTGCACTCTTTCACAAACAGGCCATTTTCACATCTTTTCATGGAATCCGACAAGCGGAAAATAATTAATGTTACCTCAGCCCAACAATGACCCTGGCTCTGATTCAAAAAGAAGGCATGTTGCATAAACTGCCCTTTAATTGAGGGTTGGGGGCAGACCCCACATACTCCTGTATCGGTTCTGCCTCCCTGGCCAAGGCTGATTAAGGCTTTCCTAAGATTGAGGACCCATGGTCACTGAGTACTACTCAGTTTCAGGTTCAAAGAGCTTCCGTGAAAGAATTATGTTCATGGTATTTAGCAAGCACAGACCTGTTGTGCTGGTCAGAGAATTCCAGATGGTTGGTTGTTCCCATTTTACTGATAAAAACAAAGTGACTTCCTCTTTGCAGAAAACACAAAATTAGAACCCATAACTATTTTTCAATGTTTCTTTTCTTTCTCTTGAAAAAGAAAATACAAATGTTTTTTGTTGTGGAAGTCTATGTGGTTACCTTCACTGCTGTGGTGAGTGTGAAATGGTGCAGCCACTTTGGAAAATAATCTGTAAGTTTCTCAAATGGTTAAATGTAGAGTTACTATTTGATCCAGCAATTCCACTTCTATATACATATCCAAGAGAAATGAAAACATACATTCACACAAAAAGCTGTACCTAAATATTCATGGCAGTATTATTCATAATAGCCAGGAAGTGAACACAACACAAATGTACATCAGCTGATAAACGGATAAATAAAATGTGGTATATCCATGCAATGGAATAGTATTTGATCACAAAAAGGAATGAAGTACTGCTAGATGTTATAACATGGGTGAACCTTCAAAACATGCTAAGAAGTCTGTCACACATACACACAAAATGCATATTATTTTATTTATACGAAATATTCAGAATGGGCAGATATAGACAGACAGAAAGATTAGTGGTTGTTTCAGGCTAAGGAGCATAAAGGATTTAGGGGTAAATAGCTAAGGAATGTGACATTTATTTTTGAAGTGATGAAAATATTCAGTGGCTCATGCCTGTAATTCTAGCACTTTGGGAGGCCAAGGCCGGCGATCACCTGAGGTCAGTCAGGAGTTTGAGACCAGCCTGGCCAACATGGCAAAACCCTGTCTCTACTGAAAATACAAAAATTAGCTGGGTGTGGTGGCAGGCACCTGTAATCCCAGCTACTTGGTAGGCTGAGGCAGGAGAATTGCCTGAACCTGGGAGGCGAAAGTTGCAGTGAGCCGAGATCGCCCCACTGCACTCTAGCCTGGGTGACAGAGTGAGACAGTATCTCAAAAAAAAAAGAAAAGATTCTAAAATTGATTATAGTATTTGTTACACAACTCTATGATATACTGAAAATTATTAAACTGTAAACTTAACAAAAAGTGTAAAGTGTACCCCCAAAATAATTACTCTAGAAAATAATTGTCAAATTGTGGGCCAAGAACCCTGAAGATTCTGAAGGTTTTTTACCTTTTCAACTATATACTCATGTGAGGCTGGATTTCCTTTTTCAAAATCATTCAGCCCAAAATATCATGAATTTCTTTAATTTAGCAATAAAACATAGTACAATGGATTGAATAAAAAAGCAAAGATAAGAATCAAAGTGTCAATATTTTACCAAGCCATAAGAAATCTTCAGTAATTTAAAAGAAATAGACTTAACATGGTCACCAGAGAAAATCTGTAAAATATGGAAAAGTGAAAAAAGACAGTAAATGTCTTTCAGGATCTGACCAACCACAGGGAACCACTGATGGCACGTGGGCATGCTTCCATCTGGTCTTTTTCTGCCTCCTTGAGTCCCACCCACATCTTGTGAAGTGGTGAAGCTGTGGCAAGGGACTCAGCTCTGTTGAGCAAGCCCCTTCCCTCTTTGTCTTTCCACCATTCTCTTACAAGTAGAATAGCCAATATCCGCCTTGCTTCAGGGTGGCAGGATCCCATTTATAACTACTTAAGACTATGTTTACTTACTGAATACAACAGTAGCACATGATCATTCAAAAAAAGTATTGTGTGTGTGCATCTGTGCATCATGAATGTATAAAGCAGAAAGCAGGCTGATATGGTGTGCACTGGATCCAGGTGGCAAGTGCAAACACATCTCTTAAACTTGCCAACCCCAAATCCCGTAAAATGACAGAAAAGTGGCTTAACGGTAAGTTTATTATAGCAAATAAGAACAGATGTCACTAACAGACCAGAAATCACGAAGAATTCCCAGAAGACAGAATGTAGAATGGAAACAGATGAATGAGAGGAGAAACTCCAAACATACTCTGTCAAAAACTACAGATGAAGAAAAAGAAATCCAGAGAAACACCAAATTTCAAGTCAAATAATAGATTCACTGTCTCTTGTCTGCAATTCTTAAATCCAAAAGGTTCTCAAAACAGAAAGATTTTTTTCCCCTAAGTTTGGTACAAACTCATTTGCAGCAAAATCTGACCAGGACTGATGTAAAGCTATTTGTAGATTTTATTTATCTTACTTTGTGTGAATATTCATTTCTTTCTTTGCAAAAAAATTAATATGTCTGATTACAGGATGCTACCCTAGATCCGCTGGGAGCATTATGAAAAATCAGTGGATGCTAGGCTAGTTAACAGAGTGTCAACATGATTGGATTGAAGGATGCAAAGTATTGATTCTGGGTTTTTCTGTGAGGATGTTTCCAAAGGAGATTAATATTTGAGTCAGTGGGCTGGGGAAGGCAGACCCACCCTTAATCTGGTGGACACAACCTAATCAGCTGTCATCAAATATAAAGCAGGCAGAAAAATGTGAAAAGGCGAGATAGGCCTAGCCTCCCAGCCTACATGTTTCTCCCATGCTGGATGCTTCCTGCCCTCAAACATCTGATTCCAAGTTCTTCAGTTTTGAAACTCAGACTGGCTCTCCTTTACTCCTCAAGCTTGCAGACAGCCTATTGTGGGACTTTGTGATTTTGTAAGTTAATATTTAATAAACTCCCATATATATATGGAATGCTATGAACATCCTTTCTCTCTCTCTTTCTTTTTTTTTTTTTTTTTTTTTTTCCGGAGAGTCTTACTCTGTCACCCAGGCTGGAGTGCAGTGGCATGATCATAGTTCACTGCATCCTCAAACTCCTGGGCTCAAGCAATCCTCCCATCTCAGCCTCCTGAGTAGCTGAGACCAGAGGCTCACACCATCACACCTGGTTAATTTTTTTTGAAACGATCTTCCTAAACTCAAAAAAGTAGGCAGAGTGTTGTGGCTCATGCCTGTAATCCCACACTTTGGGAGGCTGAGGTGAGTGGATCACCTGAGACCAGGAGTTCAAGACCAGCCTGGCTAATATGGTGAAACCTCATCTCTACTAAAAATACAAAAATTAGCCGGGCGTGGTGGCAGATGCCTGTAGTCCCAGCTACTCGGGAGGCTGAGGCAGGAGAATTCCTTGAACCCAGGAGGAGGAGGTTGCAGTAAGTCGAGATCACGCCACTGCACTCCAGTCTGGGCAACAGAGCAAGACTCTGTCTCAAAAATAAATAAATAAACAAGTCAATAATAAAATAAAATAAAATCCAAAAAGTTTAGAATTTCAGCATACAACTGGATCCTAGAGATTTGGATGAAGAATGTGGGCTTACGATATCAGAAGAGGTACCTAGAATAAAATAAAAATTAGGTTTTCAACAATAGGAAAATGAATAATCAAGTGGGTGTATATGCCTATGAATTAAAAGGAAATTAAAGACATACATATTGGAAAGGAAGAAATAAACTGACCCTATTTGCAGAGGACACAATTGTCTAGAGAATCCCCAAGGAAGCCACCAAAAAAGAAAAATGCCAAGAACTAATAAGTGAATTTAGTAGGTTTTCAGGATTCAAAGTCAACACACAAAAAGGAATCATGCTAGAAAGCATATTTTAGTGATGAGCAATTGGAAACAGAAATTAAAAACACAATAACATTTATAATTGCTCAAAACTAGAGGAAATACTGTATATAAATCTAACAAAACATATACAGCATCTGTATGACAGAAACTGTGAAACACGGATGAAAAAGGTTTAAAAAAAGCCTAATAGTGAGACATACCAGGTTCATTAGTTTGAAGACTAACCATAAAAGTGTCAATTATATCCAAACTGATCTATCAAAGCTTCAACAGAATTCTTTGTAGATATAGACAAGCTGACTCTGAAATTTACGCAGAGAAGCAAAGGAACTAGAATAGCTAAAACAATTTTGAAAAAGAATAAAATGGGAGGAATCAAATTACCTGATTTTAAGACTTACTTATTACACGGTAACAGTAATTAAGACAGTGTGGTGTTGGCAGAGGAACAGATACTTGTGATCACTGAAACAGAACAAGAGTACAAAAATAGGCCCACATATTCACCAACAGATGTTTGACAAAGGTGCAAAAGTGATTCAATGGAGGAAGGACAACCTTTATAATAAATCGTCTTGAAACAATTTGGATATTTATAGGTTAAAAAAAGAACGCTGGCCTGGCGCGGTGGCTCAAGCCTGTAATCCCAGCACTTTGGGAGGCCGAGACGGGCCGATCACGAGGTCAGGAGATCGAGACCATCCTGGCTAACACGTTGAAACCCTGTCTCTACTAAAAAAAATACAAAAAACTAGCTGGGCGAGGTGGTGGGCGCCTGTAGTCCCAGCTACTCGGGAGGCTGAGGCAGGAGAATGGCGTAAACCCGGGAGGCGGAGCTTGCAGTGAGCTGAGATCCGGCCACTGCACTCCAGCCTGGGCGACAGAGCCAGACTCCGTCTCAAAAAAAAAAAAAAAAAAAAAATGCTGACCAGGGGCCGGTGGCTCATAACTATAATCCCAGGATCCCAATGCTTTGGAAGGCTGAGGTGGGAGGATCATGTGAGTCCGGGAATTTGAGATCACCCTGGAAAACACGGCAAGACCCCGTCTCTATAAAATATAAAACACTGGGTGGGCGCAGTGGCTCATGCCTTGAATCCCAGCACTTTGGGAGGCCAAGGCGGGGAGATCACTTGAGGTCAGGAGTTCCAGACCAGCCTGGCCAACATGGTGAAACCCATCTCCACAAAAAATACAAAAATTAGCCAGGCGTGGTGGCGCATGCCTGTAATCCCAGCTCCTCGGGAGGCAGAGGCAGGAGAATCACTTGAACCTGGGAGGTGGAGGCTGCAATGAGCCTCCAGCCTGGGTGACAGAACAAGACTCCATCTAAAATAAGAATAAAAACTAAAAAATTAAATCAAAAATTAGCTGGGCATGGTGGTGGTGCATGCCTGCAGTCACAGCTACTCAGAAAGTGGGAGGATTGCTTCAGCCCAGGAGGTCAAGGCTGCAGTGAGCCACGATCATGTCACTGCACTTAGCCCAGGCAATACAGTGAGACCCTGTCTAAAAAAATAAAAAATAAAAATAAAAAAATAACCTTGACCTACACCCCTCAGACTTCATGCAAAAATTATCTCAAAATGGATCATATTCCCAAATGCCAAACAAAAAACCCTACAGCTCTTAGAAGAAAATCTTCATAACCTAGGATTAGGTGAAGAGTTCTCAGACATGATAGCAAAGGTATGATTTACAAGACAAAAATAAATAAATAAATAAATAGCTCTTCATCAAAATTAAAAACTTTGCTCTGTGAAAGATTCTGTTAAGAGAATAAAAAGACAAACAACAGACTGTAATAAAAGGTCTGCAAATCACACATCCAACAAAGGACTTGTATGTAGAATGTATAAAGAATTCTCCAAATTCAACAGAAAGGAAAAAAAACTCCAATCAGAAAACAGAAGAGAAACACTTTACCAAGGAGTATATATGTATGGCAAACATGCAGATAAAAAATGATATTTCACATCATTAGTCATTAGAGAAATGCAAATTTCCCTAATGATGAAATATTACTAAAAGCTATGATGAGATATTATTACACATCTATAAGAATGGTTAAAAGAAAAAAATATTAGCCAGGTGCAGTGGCTCACGCCTGTAATCCCAACACTTTGGGAGGCTGAGGTGGGAGGATCACGAGGTCAGGAGATCGAGACCATCCTGGTTAACACAGTGAAACCCCATTTCTACTAAAAATACAAAAAAATTAGCTGGGCGTAGTGGCGGGCACCTGTAGTCCCAGCTACTCGGGAGGCTGAGGCAGGAAAATGGCGTGAACCCAGGAGGCGGAGGTTGCAGGGAGCCAAGATTGCACCACTGCACTCCAGCCTGGGTGACAGTGCGACACTCTGTCTCAAAAAAAAAAAAGAAGGAAAGAAAGAAAAAAATATTAGTAATACCAAGTGCTGGTGAGATGTGGAGCAACTGGATCTTTCATACGTTGCTCATGGGAGTGTAAAACGATTTAGCTACTCAGCAGTTCAGCTGTTTATGATAAAGTTTAAATATACTCATTACTTACCCAGCAATGAAAGTCCTGGCTATTTATTCCAGAGAAATCAGAACTTACATTCATATACACAAAAGGAATGAAGCATTGCTACGTGCAGTAACTTGGATGCATCTCAAGGGCGGAATGCTGAATGAAAAAAAAAAACACAGGCAGGGTGTGGTGGCTCACACCTGTAATTCCAACACTTTGGGAGGCCGAGGTGGGTGGATCACTTGAGGTCAGGAATTTGAGACCATCCTGGCCAACATGGCAAAACCATGTCTCTACTAAAAATACAAAAATTAACCAGGCATGGTGCACATCTGTAATCGCAGCCACTCACGGAGCTGAGGCACGAGAATCTCTTGAACCCGGGAGGCGGAGGTTGCAGTGAGCCCACATTGTGCCACTGCACTCCAGCCTGGGTGACAAAGCAAGACTCCATCTCAAAAAAACAAAACAAAACAAAAACAATAAAGTGACAAAATTATAGTGATGGAGAACACATCAGTGGTTACCAGGGTTGTAAGTAATGGACCAGTTCTGTATCCTGGTTTTGGTAATAGCTACTGGAATCTATGCATGATAAAATTTAATATAACTATACACACACACACACACACACACACACACACCAGAGTACATATAAACTGGCAAAATCCAATAAGATTTGTACTTGAATTAATATTATTACACCAACCTTAATTTTCTGGCTTTGATGATGTACTATGCTAACATGTATAAGATATTATTATTAGGGGATGCTAGGTAAATGGTATACTAGAACATTCTGTACTATTTTTGCACTTTCTCGTGAGCCTGAAACTTTTAAAATATCAAAAGTTGTTTTTAAAAAGCAATGGAATAATAACTGCAAAACTTCAAAAAGTAGTCACCAAGAGATTCAGGAAATGGAATAGATAAGAAATATACATATAGATGTAAGTTATTGGTTTTGTTGTAGTTCTAGGTTCACTGATGGGTTCATGGCTGCTCACTGTTTTATAATGTTTTATGTAGACATAGATGTAGATGTCAATGTGGATATTTCTAGAGATCTAGATGTAGATGTAGCTATAAATGTAGCCATAAGCTGGGGGCGGTGGCTCATGTCTATAATCCCAGCATTTTGGGAGGCTGAGATGGGTGGATCACCTGAGGTCAGGAGTTTGAGACCAGCCTGGCCAACATGGTGAGACTCCGTCTCTACTAAAAATAATAATAATAATAATAATAATAATAATAATAATAATTAGCCGGGACTGGTGGTGCATACCTGAAGTCCCAGCTACTCAGGAGGCAAGGCTGGAGAATATCTTGAACCCGGGAGGTGTAGGTTGCAGTGAGCTGAGATTGCACCAATGCACTCCAGCCTGGGCGACAAGAGGGAAACTCCATTTCAAAAATAAATAAATAAAAATAGCCATAGGCATAGAGACAGAGTTAGAGACAGAGATCTCACACATAATCTTCCCTGCACATCAAAACAATATTTTCAGACCTAATGAAGAAAAATAATTTTAATAAGAAGTTGTAAAACAGTATTATGATTGCAGCCTATTCTCCCTTTTTTTTTTTTTGTTTTTTTTTAAAAAAAGGTCTATTCCTGTATGCACATATACGGGTGTAAATGTACAGGAAAAGGCAGAAAGAATACAAGCTGAAAGACTAGTCAAGAGTTCTGGGGAGAATACTGGGATTGTGCAAAATGGGGAAGGGGAGAAGTAAGAGAGGAGAGTGAATTGGGATATTCCCCCTTTACTCTCTATATTTTATATTTTAAAAACATTTCCAAGATAATGTATTTGTATAAATTAGGCTTCACTGCACCACTGCTATTGTATGTTCTTGCTGAAATAGACATTTATTCTGCATGGAGATGTGCCTTTCTGCCCACAGTGCTTCTAATAAAACCATCACCTATGGACTTAAAGCGTGCCTTATTCACTTTTATTCACATAGCATTGCTGCTGCTGCTGCTTCCTTTCTTTTTTGTTTGTTTGTTTGTTTGTTTTTGAGACAGGGTCTCACTCTGTCACTCAGCCTGGAGTGCAGCGGTGAGATCTTGCCTCACTGCAACCTCCACCTCCCTGGTTCAAGTGATTATCCCACCTTAGCCTTCCCAGTAGTGAGATTACAGGCATGCCACCACCACACTAGGCTAATTTTTGTATTTTTAGTAGAGATGAGGTTTCACTGCATTGGAAAGTCTGGTCTCAAACTCCTGACCTTAAGTGATCCAACCTCCTCGGCCTCCCAAAGTGCTGGGATTACAAGCATAAGCCACCGTGCCCGACCCACATAGCATTGCTTCTGACTAAGAAACTTACTTTACAGCAACAAGGACTGCACTGGGCTATGATCATAGAATTTGCTTGTCTTATCATGTTCCCATCATCCTGAAGTAAGGGCTTCATAGAGCAGTTATTAGCCTTTTGAAGACTCAGTTATGTCATCAACTGGGTGACAATACCTGGGCAGTGCTAGAGCAATGTGTACTATGGCACATTGATATAGCTCAATGTGTTATCCATTGTGATGGTTAATACTGAGTGTCAACTTGATTGGATTGAAGGATGCAAAGTATTGATCCTGGGTGTGTATTGCCAGAGGAGATTAACATTTGAGTCAGTGGGCTGGGAAAGGCAGACCCACCCCTAATCTGGGTGGGCATGATCTAATCAGCTGCCAGCAAGACCAGAATAAAAGCAGGTAGAAGAATGTGGAGAGATCAGACTGGCTTAGCCTCCCAGCCTACATCTTTTTCCTGTGCTGGATGCTTCCTGCCCTCAAACATCCGACTCCAAGTTCTTCAGCTTTAGGACTTGGACCGACTTCCTTGCTCTTCAGCTTGCAGACAGACTATTCTGGAACCTTGTGATTGTGTGAGCTAATACTCCTTAATCAATTCCCCTGTTTATATACTATCCTATTAGTTCTGTCCCTCTAAAGAACCCTGATAGCAAGGCAAGGTGCCTCATGCCTGCAATCTCAGCACTTTGGGAGGCCAATGCAGGTGGATCACCTGAGGTCAGGAGTTCGAGACCAGCCTTGCCAGCATGGTGAAACCCTGTCTCTACTAAAAACAGTCAGAGGTTGCAGTGAGCCCAGATCTCACCACTGCACTCTAGCCTGGGTGACAGAGCGAGACTCCATCTCAAAACAACAACAACAAAGCCAAAAAAACAAAAAACAAAACAAAAGAGTAGCACCTCTAAATACGACTCCATAGACAACAATATAAAAGGTACCCCAAAGCTGTGAAATTCCTGAGTTCCTTAATTCAGTTCTCAGGAATTTGGTTTCTATTAGTAAAACACAAAAGTAGTTTAAAAAGTTAAATAGAAATAGTCCCTACCAGTATAGATACTTGCTTGTTTATCTTGCTTATCTGAGGTTAAAATCAAAGATATTAAAGCTTTAAATGGCCATCAAATTGCCTTTTTACCCAGGCAACTTGAGTGTCTTCTGAGGCTCACTTCTGCTTGAGAGAATGAGAAATCTCTGCTGTAGGTGTGCAGATTGAGATGTGATTAAGATAGACATGGCAGGAAATTCACTACTTCCAAGAACCGTGAAGTCATGATGATGTAGCCTATCAAGGCCCATAAGGGTGGGACCACATCCCTGGAGGCAAGAGGCTAGGGCTCTTTTGAAAGGTGGAATCATTTCTGGCACCAATAGGATGGTGAAAATGGTCCTTATATGCAAAGCATCATTACGCCAACGTTAGTGGACTTGGTTTGCTCAAGTCTTTATTTTAACAGTGGTAAGAAATTTGTGATCATTCATCATCAACTCCCCTACTGACCACTGTTGGCTTTTTAAATTAAATTAAATTTAATTTTGAGACAGGGTCTTACTCTGTCACCCAAGCTGGAGTGCAGTGGCGCGATCTTAGCTCACTGCAGCCTCTACCCCCCGAGCTCACTCGATCCTCCTACCTCTGCCTCCCCAGTAGCTGGGACTAGAGGCACACTACCATGCCTGGCTAATTTTTTGTAGAGACAGGGTTTCATACCATATTGCCAAGGCTGATCTTGAACTCCTGAGCTCTAGCAATCTGCCCAGCTCTGCCTCCCAAAGTGCTGGGATTACAGACGTAAGCCACTGCACCTGGTCTGTTGGCCTTTTAAAGAGACAAGACTTGTTAAGACTTGTGTCTCTGCAGAGTCGCTTTCCCGTTGGATGAGTTTTCACCTGCCAAAAACTTCCACTGTGTCTCCCATCTGGACCTGTTGTTCCTCACTCTGGAAAGCTTTCTCCATTTAATCAAAATGGAACCTACCAGCCAGGCATGGTGGCAGGCATCTGTAGTCCCAGTTACTCAGGAAGCTGGGGCTGGTGGATCATCAAAGCCCAGGAAGGAGGTAGAGGCTGCAGTGAGCCATTTTGGCACCACTGCACTCCAGCCTGGGTGACAGAGACCATTGACCTGTCCCCAGAGCCTGGCTCTCTACCATCCAAGGTGACTGGGTGTTTGGCTGATAATTCAACTCTATTTATGTGGTAGTAGATGGTAAATTAACAGCAACGATAATGCACAAAATGCAATAGTTCCTATGACATTAACACTAATCCTCACAGCAGCACTGTGAGGTGGGTTGAATTGTTTCCATTTCACTTATTTTTTTGTTTTTGAGACAGTGTTGCTCTGTCACGCAGGCTGGAGTGTAGTGACACAATGTCGGCTGACTGCAGCCTCTGCCTCCCAGGTTCAAGCGATTCTCCTGTCTCAGCCTCCCAAGTAGCTGGGATTACAGGTGTGCGCTACCACACCTGGCTAATTTTTCTATTTTAGTGAAGATGGGGTTTTGCTATGTTGGGCAGGCTGGTCTTGAACTCCTGACCTCAGTTGATCTGCCTGCCTTGGCCTCTCAATGTGCTGGAATTACAGGCGTGAGCCACTGCGCCCACCCTGTTTCCATTTTAAAGGAATTGCAAAATATGAGAACAGAAGAGAGGGTTAGAATGGCGGACTGTCTGCTCCCAAAGCCATACTTGCCTGAAAATCCCAGTGATGTTTTACAGCTTGCCATAATAACCAATGCCCCCAAATGGCTTTGTAGCAGGTATCTTTAGAAATCATAATCTTAAATCATGATTTCCCAAATCTGACTAAAGATAAGAATTTATCTGGCTGGGTGTGGGGCTCACACCTGTAATCCTAGCACTTTGGGAGCCTGAGGTGGGAGGATCACTTGAGCCTAGGAGTTTGAGATCAGTCTGAGCAACATAGTGAGATTCCATATTTATATAAACAAAAAATAAAGTAATTTATCTGTAAACCAAACTAAAAACACAGGCTCTGGGAAGGCTGGGTGCGGTGTCTCACGCCTGTAATCCCAGCACTTTGGGAGGCCGCGATAGGGGGATTTTCTGAGGTCAAGAGTTTGAGACCAACCTAGCCAACATGGTGAAACCCCATCTCTACCAAAAATATAAAAAATTAGCCAGGTGTGGTGGTGCGCACCTGTAATCCCAGCTACTCAGGAGACTGAGACAGGAGAATTGCTTGAACCTGGGAGGTGGAGGTTGCAGCGAGCCGAGATCACGCCATTGCACTCCAGCCTAGGCGACAGAGCGAGACTCTGTCTCAAAACAAAATGCAAAAACAGGCTCCAGGGGCACAGGCCAGGCCACTGAATTCAAGTCTTCAGCTCGAGGCCTTTAGTCTTGCATCCCCATGTGGGAACCACTGTCATAGTTGAAAGAGCACCTTATCAGTTGGATTTCTACCAGCTTGAGAGTTGGGTGAGGTTGATTATTGGAGAATGGTAGGGGGTCCTTAGGAATCTCAAAAATCTCATCAAATAGAATCCTGCAGCCACTGGGCAGGGAACACTGTGGAAGTAAAGTCAGGAAATGAGAGTGCAGAGGTACAGGTTTCCCACCCAGAGGTCTGATCTTGCCTAAAATTCTACAGATGACTAAATCATGATCTTTTCTTTGAATGAAAATTGCAGAATCAGACCATCTGAATTTGTACCTGGTTCCCCCAGCTTCTAAACTTTGTGAGCTTGGGCAAATTACCTAACTTCTCTATGCCCTGGCTTTCCCATTTATTAAACAGAAATGATAATCGTTAATTACCACCTAAGGATGTCATTAGAATTTTAAAATACAATACTTAATACTGTGTCTGGCACACAGTAGGCATCCAACAAATATTATTAGTCATTATGGGGTTAGATAATAATATCAAACAATAATAAAACTCAGTTCTACATAATGCTTATAGCACAAGAGACTGAACTTCCAAAATATTTCTGGGCATTGCATCAGGTGCTTTACACATAATTTTAAAAACTTCTTATTCTAAATTATAGACTCATAGAAAGTTGCAAAACTATGGAATGGTAATTCTCATTAGAAACAAAGCAACAAAATAAAATGACAAAAAAAGTTGCCAAAAGAGTACAGAGAGGAAATGCCTGTGTCCTATTTTCCCAGCTTCTTCCAATGTACCATCTTACAAACGTACACATATTTATATTGATATATATGTTATATATATATATTATGTACATACACACATTGTTTGTTTTGTTTTGTTTTGTTTTGTTTTGTTTTTGAGATGGAGTTTCTCTCTTGTTGCCAGGCTGGAGTGCAATGGCGCAATCTTGATTCACTGCAACCTCTGCCTCCCGGGTTCAAGCAATTCTCCTGCCTTAGCCTCCCGAGTAGCTGGGATTACAGGCAAGCGCCACCACGCCTGGCTAATTTTTGTATTTTTAGTGGAGACAGGGTTTCGCCATATTGGCCATTCTGGTCTCAAACTCCTGACTTCAGGAGATCCACCCGCCTTGGCCTCCCAAAGTGCTGGGATTACAGGCGTGAGCCACTGCGCCCTGCCTATAATATATATATTTTTAGATGAAACTTTCCAGAAGAAGAAACTGAGACTGACAAGTGAAGCAACTTACCTAACGACAGACAAACTCAAGTTCTCCAACTAAAGAGAAAAACCGCATTTAACTTTTTGGCATAGGGGAGTAGCTGACAGGAAAGTGACAATCAGAAAAGAAGCCTGCTTCCCCACCCAAACCCATTATTGAGGTATGATTGACAAATAAAAATGCTGTATATCCAAGGCACACAAGGTGGTGTTTTGATATATATATACACTGTGAACTGATCACTACAATCATACTAACATATCCATCACTTTACCTAGTTAAATCGTCTTTTTTTTTCCTTTTTTTTTTTTTTCTGATGTGAGGAGAGCACTGAACCCTACTGTCTCTGCAAATTTTCAGAATACAATACATTATTGGCCGGGAGCGGTGGCTCACGCCTGTAATCCCAGGACTTTGGGAGGCTGAGAAGGGCAGATCACGAGGTCAGGAGATCAAGACCATTCTGGCTAACACGGCGAAACCCTGTCTCTACTAAAAATATAAAAAAATTAGCCGGGCGTGTGGGCGGGCACTGTAGTCCCAGCTACTCAGGAGGCTGAGCCAGGAGAATGGGTGAACTCAGGAGGCGGGGCTTGCAGTGAGCAGAGATCGCGCCACTGCACCCCAGCCGGGGCGACAGAGCGAGACTCCGTCTCAAAAAAAAAAGAAAAAAAAAAGATACAATACATTATTAACTACCGTTGCTATGCCATACATTAGATCGCCAGAACTGAATCCTCTTACAACTGAAGATGCATACCCTGTGATCAACAGCTTCCTTTTCACTGCCTTCAAAAAGCCTCCTTTTGAAGAGGACTGAGTACTCTCACTTGCAAAGTGCTTCACCTTTTCAGAGATGGTTACATATTTTATCACATTTAATTCCTGAAAACAGCCCTGTGAGATAGCAGGGTAGATAATGTTATTATTTCAACTTGACATAGTCTAAGGTCACATGGCAGACTCAGATACAGCTGCCTTTAAAATGTCCAGAAAATGGTTACATTAACAGGTACTGAGTGTACCTTTTCATCCTATAATCTCAATACCACCAGAAAATAAACCAGCAAGTTATCATCTATAAATGAACATTTTGTGGGGAGAACAGAACACCTGGTGTGCTGAATATGTGGAAACCCTTACTCATTTCTTTCTAAACTCTTCTGAAATGATAGAAAAATCATGTAACGAATGAGGCAACAGACTCTTGTGAACTTACGGTTTCGGCCTGGAAGCCACAGCACAGGGACCACAGGGAAGAAAAATTGTTCTGGGCTTTTAGATGCCCAAACGCCTCTAAAGACACCTTCATACTGGAAATCATAAAAGTGAATTTGGCTCCCTCTTTAAAGCCCAAGGACCAAACTGGATTTACTGTTTGAGTGCAGGAAACTTTACCAAGATTATGGAAACAGAAAAGAATTCAAGATTAACACATACTGTACATTTCAGTACAGGTGGCAGGACAATTAGAAATGTAGTTAAGCTATAGAAAATCTTCATAAATCTGGGAAGGATTTAGGTCTTGGTGTGCTTTGGTGTAACCCATCATCAGATGCATGTTGTACTTGGTCTCCGTGCATCCAGACTCCCCAGGTGCCGGGGAGATGATGTAAAGGGAAGAATAAAGAAGCGATTTTCTCTGATCCGCCTTTTGTGTGGAGCAAACAATTAGGTGGCACTGGTGCCTGCAAGGGGGAACTGAGTAAGTCTCTGAATGCTGCCTTGCGTTAATGTTCTAAAAGTTTCATGTTTTCCTTTTAAAAGTAATTAAGAGTATTCTCATGAAATAAAAAAAATAGCTAAGGGAAAAGAAAAAAAATTCAAAAGCAAAGACACCCCTTGACCATGGCAGCTCCAGCCATCTCACTGACATATTCTCTAAAATAAAATAAAATATATATTTATTTATAAATAATATATATTATATACATATATATGTGTATACACACACATACACATATATATATATATGAATATAATATATATTAGAGACAAGGTCTCATTCTGTTGCCAGACTGGAGTGCAGCACGCTATCATGGCTCTCTGCAGCCTCAAATTCCTGGGCTCAAACGATCCTCCTGCCTCAGCTTCCTACTCAAAAGGGACTACAGGCCGATCCGCGCACCTCGGCCTCCCAAAGTGTTGGGATTACAGGCGTGAGCCAACGCACCAGGCCATAATTTTCTTTTCCTTAATTAAAAAAAATATGTGGCTGGGCATGGTGGCTCACACCTGTAATCATAGCACTTTGGAAGGCCGAGACAGAGGGATCACTTGAGGTCAGGAGTTTGAAACCAGGCTGGCCAATATGGTGAAACCCTGTTTCTACTAAAAATACGAAAAAATTATCCAGGCATGGTGGCGCACACCTGTAATCCCAGCTATGGGGGAGGCTGAGGCAGGAGAATCACTTGAATCCAGGAAGCAGAGGTTGAAGTGAGCCAAAATCATGCCACTGCACTCCAGCCTGGGCAGCAGAGTGAGACTCCATCTCAAAAAATAAAAAATATGGAATGCTTCACGAATTTGCATGTCATGCTTGCGCAGGGGCCATACTAAACTTCTCCGTATCATTCCAATTTTAGTGTATGTGCTGCCGAAATGAGTACAAAATTTTACATAATTTTTATATGTCAATAAAGAGTACTCATCTGATTTCTTCCAACCATTTGACAATGTAAAAATCATTAACTCAGACTGTGCAAAAACAGGCAGTGGATTCCCTGGATCTGCTCCAAGTGCTGTGGTTTACTAACTCCTGATCTAGACCTACCCTGCCTTCTTAAATCTCTTCTGGAGGGATCCCATTAAGTTGGAGAAGATGGAGTTTCCCCAAGTTTGTGCGGTGGTCTGTTTTCCAACTTGCTAGGGCCTAGATCCTGTCTTCTAGATGTTTTGACTTTTTTTTTTTTTTTTTTTTTTTTTTGAGACTGAATCTCACTCTGTTGCCCAGGCTGGAGTGCAGTGGCGTGATTTCAGCTCATTGCAGCCTCCACCTCCCAGGTTCAAGCAATTCTCATGTCTCAGCCTCCCAAGTAGCCAGGACTTCAGGCATGTGCCACTATGCCTGGCTAATTTTTGTATTTTTAGTGGAGACAGGGTTTCACTATGCTGGCCAGGCTGGTCTTGAACTCCTGACCTCAGGTGATTTGCCCACCTCGGCCTCCCAAAGTACTAGGATTACAGGCATGAGCCACTGCACCAGGCCAAGATGTTCTTTCTGTGTCACCTGTCGGGCTCTGACAATCAGCTACCCTGTTCCAGAGCAACTTGAACCCTTTTAATAGGATTCCTCTTCCATTCAACGATGCCTGTTCCAAAGCATGGATAAAAGATAACAGAATACATACTTAAATTAGTTGGTTGAATTTTTACGCCATGTAAAACTGACTGTTTTTTTTAAATAAACAAAAAAAGAAGAAAGAATATACACTTAAGAGTCGCTTGTAAAGAAGCTTTAAAATCCGGATCTTGAAATGATTTTCCAACCCCAGCTCTCAACAGGGCGCTAGTTGCTCTGCTCTGGGTACTTCCAGCTGCATTTTGCGGAGGGTGTGGATATGTTTGCCCAGAAACAGGCTTGCAGAGGCTAATTCTGGCCTCAAGAGTGCTTTCTCCTGACCAAGAAGATTGAGGAAAGAAAGCCCCCTGCCCTCTTTATCAGGGATTTCCTGTGGGTGGAATGAAAGACTGCTTTAGGGTACTTTGGGAATAGATTTTATCTGCTTTGGCAGTCTCTCAAAAGAAAGACCAGAAAACACACCTTGAATGTCAGAAAAAGGAGTTTCCTGCAGAGAGCTTTGCAAATCTTTTGTAATTCCAGTGGAGTCCTGGGGATTGTGCCCAGTGCCTTAGAGCAGAAATTTCAAACCTGCCAGGTGTGGGTGAGCACCGGCCTTCCAGGTACCTCCCCAAGCCAAAAAGTCAATACCAGGAAAGGAAGAGATGGGTTTTGCCTTGTTTTTGACCTGTCTTGGGGTGAGCCCAACAGTGAGAGGAAAATCGGAGTACAGAGGCAAACAAAAGAGGGGACAAGCAAAAAGGCAAGACCCAAAATGCACTAGGAATAGGGCCTTCCTTGACCAAAGAGGATGCAGATTTACTGGGGGCTGCTGCCAGAATATGTACAAATTCCTGTGCCGTGGGGCGGAGCTCACGCTACACTCCCTCTCTCTTTGCAGGCGAAGGTACTTATGCCTCAGGTCCATACCAAAAGAGGACCGAGGCAGGGAGAAATGAAGGTCAAGGCAGGCCCTCCTCTTATTAAAGTGCACTGAAGTGTAGACCGAAGGTGTGAGCCTTACAGAGAAGCAGCTAAATGCAGGCACTGGTTCTGGTCTGACCAGACCTGAGCCTTTCTCTGCAAGGTTTTGCCAGGAGTTAGGGGATTTTGTTTGTTTGGTTGGCTGGCTGGTTGTTGGTTAGTTGTTCCAGTAGTAGGAAATGTTTAGAGCCTCAAAAACAAGCCGAATTTCTTTTGCAGTCCTTTTTCCTTGCAAAAGCCCGGCAGGCAATCAGGTAGGAGTTCATTATTCTGACAGGAACCAATTATCAACATTTAGCAGAGGACAGGCAAAAGCCCAGAGGGAAAAGGGTCCTTTCTCCCTTGAACACTGAAGAAATTGAATTCAAGAGATAGTTTAACCTAGTAAGTGTTCCTAAATCGTTGTTAGGATGCAAAGGTGAGTCCCCATGAGATAGCAAATAAATATGCTTTTCATTTTTCTGAAGATGAACATGTTGCCTAGAGTTCAAGAAGGATTTGCAACCATTGAGTGAGAGAGCTGCATTGGGATCAATAAGCAGAGAAACAGAAAAGAAAATACACTCCCTATAGTAAACCATAAACACGAAACACAGCAGAACAGCAAAGAAGAAGAAAAATAGTAAGCTGACAGAAGTTAGATCAAACCTATGTGTTGGGACAATAAATGTGGGTATAAAAAGCTCACCCATGGGCCAGGTGCGGTGGCTCATGCCTGTAATCCCAGTACTTTGGGAGGGTGAGGGGGGGGTGGATCATTTGAGGTCAGGAGTTCGAGGCCAGCTTGGCCACAATGGTGAAACCCCGTCTCTATTAAAAATACAAAAATTAGCCGAGCGTAGTAGTGCACACCGGTAATCTCAGCTACTTTGGAGGCTGAGGCAGGAGAATCGCTTGAGAAGAATTGCTTGAACCTGGGAGGGAGAGGTTGCAGTGAGCCAAAACTGTGCCACTGCACTCCAGCCTGGGTAACTCCATCTCAAAACAAACAAACAAGCAAACAAAAAAAGCTTACCCATGAAAGAGAAAAATTCTTAGAATGTCTCAGACACAGTTTTTCAGCCTATGCTTTATGCTTTGTTTCCTTATTCTCTTACTAGATAGTCAATTACATTAATAGATTTTCTGATGTTGAATCATCCCTTAATAACTAGAACCAACTCTATTTTGCCATGATATGTGATCTTTTGATACATTACTAAATTCAACCTGATAATAATTTAAAACTGTTGAGAACCATGAAGGGTCAGAGATTTTTTAACCTGCTTGCAAGCTAAGAAGTTAGCCTGCTATAGTGGCATGCATATTGACAAAATACGAGACTCCTGGGTCAGAGGCAAAGGACTTCATTACTCACAGCATAGCAAGCAGTGTAAACATCATGTTCCCTTGGATTCCCTTGCCCCACAAGTACCACAGGAACAAAGTGAAGGGGCTGGAATGGATGCTATACACACAGCAGGCTTGTGCCATAGCTCAGCAACTCCAAGCTTAGGGAGACTGAATTTTTTATAAAGAGAAGTTAACAAAGTTACTAGAGGGAAACATTATTTGTATCACACTAGACAGTAAGCAAACCTGTGTTTTGCTCAGGATAGAGGTTCTATCACTATCTTCCAAAGTTGTTGATTCTACAAACATCTTTGAAAATATAGTCTGGGGCTGGGCGCGGTGTTTCACGCCTGTAATCCCAGCACTTTGGGAGGCTGAGGTGGGTGGATCACCTGAGGTCAGGAGTTTGAGACCAGCCTGCCCAACATGGTGAAACCCCGTCTCTACTAAAAAAATACAAAAATTAGCCGGGTACGGTGGTGGGTGCCTGTAGTCCCAGCTGCTTAGGAGGCTGAGGCAGGAGAATCGCTTGAACCCAGGAGGCGGAGGTTGCAGTGAACTGAGATCGCACCATCACACTCCAGCATGGAGGACAAGAGCGAGACTTTATCTCAAAAAAAAGAAAAGAAAGAAAGAAAAGAAAATACAGTCTGGAACAAAGAGCCATTAGTGCCTCTATTTGTAAGACATGCAGAAACCCAAGAGACCCACAGAGTATCTCCCAACAGACTTTTGTCTACATTGGCATGTATTTGTAAGTGAAATTTATCTATAGTTTTTCAGTTGTATAGCTATCCAGTATGATAGGAGTCAGTATTTTGCTAGCTCCATAGAAAATATTAATAAATTATCACACTTGTACACGTTTAAAGAAAACATTGGGATAATATGGTCTTCAAAGCATCGTAGAGCTTACTCATATAATTGTCTTGGTCTACTACCTTTCTCAGGTATACATTTTTGACCACCATTTGAATTTCTTCAATGGGTAGAGATCTTTCAGAACTCCTGCCTCATCAGTGTCCGTGGTTTTTTTTTTGGTTTGTTTTGTTTTTTTGAGATGGAGTCCCGCTTTGTCACCCAGCCTGGGGTACAATGGACATGATCTTGGCTCACTACAACCTCCGGGTTCAAGCAATTCTCCTGCCTTAGCCTCCCAAGTAGCTGGGACTACAGGTGCCTGCCACCATGCCCACCACCACGCCCGGCTAATTTTTGTAGTTTTAGTAGAGATGCGGTTTCACCGTGTTGGCCAGGCTGGTCCTGAACTCCTGACCTCAGGTGATCTGTCCGCCTTGGCCTCCCAAAGGGCTGGGATTACAGGCATGAGCCGCCATGCCTGGCTGAGGCTGTAATAATTTACTAAGTAGACTCATGCAACCCTGGATCCAACTTTAGCCCACGCTAAATAATATTAAGATATCAGAAACATTTGGCATATAAAAGATGCAAGATGGATGCAAGATTCCTTTCATATCCACATTTAGCTTTTCAGTTAAGCAAGTGTAAAACAGTGACGAGCTTGAATCATAGTAATATGTTATAGACTTAATCTGGCAATAACTAGTAGCGATTCCCATTCTAGATGTGGTCTTCCTATTGGAGAAAATCAAAATAGCCTTTAGTATCTGATATGGAAATATTTATGTGACAATGCTGTATTTTTCTTAATTTACTAAACAGAGGAAATCAGGTAGGACTAGCTATAGACCTTTACTGCTCTGCCTGGAGGGTATGCTAAATCTCCAAGCGCATGTCTAGGGTTTTATCTGCTGATAACTTTGCCATTTATTACCCCACAGGTCATTACTAGTTCTCTCCAATAGTGACACAATAATAATGGAGAGCAAGAATTAGATATCCATATATGTCTTTATAAAACAGAATATGAGAAAGCAGAAAATAAATCTTCAAAACTTATAGGACTGCTTACCTAGTGAAGTTTCTGTAAATCACATAATCTGAAGTTTGACAAAATATGCTCTCTAATATGACAAATTCCAATAATCTGCCCCCCCCTACAATGAAGAAAGAAGTACAGTGCTTGATGCGTCAACATATGCAGTAATCCCCCATCTGTGGTTTCACTTTCCATGGTTTCAGCTATTTCAGGTCAATTGAGGTCCAAAACTAGTTGAGTACAAACTGGCTGCAGGGCTCCCACCTATAATCCTAGGTACTTGGGAGGTAGAGGCAGAAGGATTGCTTGAGGCCAGGAGTTCAAGATAAACCTTGGCCAGTGAGATGGCCCATGCCTGTAATCCCAGCACTTTGGGAGGCACAGGTGGGCAAATCACCTGAGGTCAGGAGTTCGGGACCAGCCTGGCCAACATGGCAAAACCCCACCTCTACTAAAAAATACAAAAAAATTAGCTAGGCATGGTGGTGGACGACTGCAATTCCAGCTACTCAGGAGGCTGGGGCAGGAGAATCACTTGAATCTGAAAGGTGGAGGTTTCAGTGAGCCAAGATCGTGCCACTGCACTCTAGCCTGGGCAACAGAGTGAGATTCCATCTCAAAAAAAAAAAAAAAAAAAAAAAGACAAGCCGGGAAAACATTTTGGAAATTTTGTTTT
>NW_016818836.1:660338-667677 GCF_001698545.2 Rhinopithecus bieti
CAAAAAAAAAAAAAAAAAAAAAAAAGACCAGCCTGGACAACATATTTGAGATCTTGTTTCTAAAATAAACAAACAAACAAACAAATAAATAAACAATGTTTTTAAAAATAGGTGAGTACACGCTAGGCATGGTGGCTCATGCCTGTAATCCCAACACTTTGGGAGGCCAAGGCGGTCAGATGACTTGTGGCCAGGAGTTCGAGACCAGCCTGGCCAACATAGTGAAACCCTGTCTCTAATAAAAATACAAAAAAATAGCCAGGGGTGGTGGCGGGTGTCTGTAATCCCAGCTACTCGGGAGGCTGAGATGGGAGAATCACTTGAATGCAGGAGATGGTGGTTGCGGTGAGCCGGGCTCACACCACTGCACTCCAGCCTGGGCGGCTGAGTGAGACTCCGTCTCAAAACAAGAAAAGAAAAAACACAGTATATATAGGATTCAGAACTATCTGCGGTTTTAGGGATCCACTGGGGGTCTTGGAACATATCCCCTGTAGATAAGGGGAGATTACTGTAGTTCTTTGTTTGTCTTGCCCCAAGGACAAATCTATAATCTGACATTCTTGAGTGAAGTCCAGAGAAAGAGGAAACTTTCTAGCTTACCCCAAATTGTAAAATAAGTAGCTCTGCTGCCCTGTCTCAATACATACTTCCTGCTTTACGTGTCTAAGGCCGATAAGAAGGCCTTATGGAGTCTGTGACAAGCTTTAGCAGGATAATTGTGGATGTTATTAAAATTTTAGGATGAAAGTATGCCTCTTTCAGTATATAATTCTTCTCCTTTTAAGACGCAATTCTTTTTTTCTTTTTGAGACAGAGTCTTGCTCTGTGGCCCAGGCTGGAGTGCAGTGGTGTGATAGCTCACTGCAACCTCCACCTCCCAGGTTCAAGCAATTCTCCTGCCTCAGCCTCCCAAGTAGCTGGGATTACAGGCATGCACCACCATGCGCGGCTATTTTTTGTATTTTTAGTAGAGATGGGGTTTCGCCATGTTGGCCAGGCTGGTCTCGAACTCCTGACCTCAGGTTATCCCCCCGCCTCGGCCTCCCAAAGTGTTGGGATTACAGGCATTAGCCACTGTGCCCAGCCGCAGTTCTTACCTTAAGTATGAAATCTGACAGACACTAAATGCCCACTTGTGAGGTATCCGTTGACCATGGGACCTGAGCTACCCGTCATGGGTATTAGGAGCTATTAGATATACCTCACCTAACTCAGCAGCAACATTTCATCAAATTGAAGTGAAAGAAAAAAGTAAGCCTTTTGTAGTAGGCTTATTGTGAAGCAGTTTTCCCACTACATAGGTGGGAGCTCACACCTGTGACTGCAAAAAGTTGTCTGTAAAGGATGTTGATTTACGATTAAAAAAAAAAACAACTTAGCTCCGATTTATAGATATCTGACTTACCTCCCATTTATAGCTACCTGTGCACAGTATTACAGCATCAACCAGGAGTGTCTGACTTCAGCCTTACTTCACATAGAAGCAGCCCTGAAAGACAATAAAGAGGAGAAATTCTCCTAGAAGATAAAACTTCAAGCAATAGATCTCATTGTAGAAGAGAAGGTCCAACATGAAAATCTTACTGATTCCTGAGCAGCAGTTAATGGTCAATCATATATTCAGTCTGTAAATGCTTTTTAGGCACTCACTGTATACCAAACACAGATCTACACTAAGTACACCGAGTAAACAGATCAGACAACATCTTTATTCATGGAGTTTATATTCTCAAGAGAAGACCACCATCACCAAGCTCGTCTGACTACAGCCACAAAGCACCAAATTTTCCATTGGTATTGACAACCCTGAATCTTCAATATGATACCATGATACTTCAAGGGCACTTGGTTTCTAGTTGGTCACATGGTATCTTTTCCATATTAGGGGAAGGATACATTTGCCTTTGCAGAAATAACTTTTTCTAGATTTGGATTTTTTTTTAATAGGGATGTTTGTTTGTTTGAGACAGAGTCTCACTCTGTCGCCCAGGCTGGAGTGCAGTGGCCTGATCTCAGCTTACTGCAACCTCTGCCTCCCTGGTTCAAGTGATTCTCCTGCCTCAGCCTGCTGAGTAGCTGGGATTGCAGACATCCACCTAATTTTTGTGTTTTTAGTAGAGACGGCGTTTCACCATGTTGGCCAGGCTGGTCTTGGACTCCTAACCTCAGGTGATCTGCCCGCCTCAGCCTCCCAAAGGGCTGGGATTACAGGCGTGAGCCACCATGCCTAGCCTAGATTTGGATTTGTGTTCTGCATTTCATGCTGTACCAGGAATACCACCTATGTACTTTACTGAATGAATATCATACACTGTGACAGTAAACCATACAGCATACAACATTCTCTGCCACAAAGAAATTCACTTCATAATAAACAAAGAAAACAAATGAGATGACACCCAAAGGATTTATTGGTCCTCCCATGTTCCCCATCAGTCAGAAAGATCTGCTCTTGCAGAATGCTATTCAAAACTCAGTTTAAGAAACTAACCTGCTGGTGTAGAATGGAAGTATGTTTAAAAAAGAAAAGAAACGAAAAAGAAATTAACCTGGAGTCAATATCTTGAAGGTTGGAATATTATCCTACAAGATGCCCTGAACTAACAAAGTAATGGTGCTCTTTCTCACAGAGCAAAAATAAAATGACCAGGGAACCAAGGGGTGGAGCTTGGGGATCATACCTCTCATAATTATACCAAATGAGAGACTTAACAATGTTTGCTTCCCGTTCCAAAGCACTGGGCTCTGCTGATTTAGAATAACGAAGGATTGCTCAAATTAAAGACACAATAATGATTCAAACTGAATTGGGAGCTAAGACAGCCCCTTGTCCATTTTGAGGTCTCAAAGAAGAAAGGAAGGAAGGAAGAGAGGAATGGATGAAGAGAAAAGGAGCAAATGGAGAGTGAGAAAGATGGAGAGGAGTAGGAGAGGCAGGGAGATAAAGATTTTCTTATAGTTCGGGAGTTTTTTGTTGTTTTTGTTGTTATTGTTTCTTTGGTTTTTTTTTGTTTGTTTGTTTGTTTTGTTTTGAGACGGAGTATCTCTCTGTCACCCAGGCTGGAGTACAGTGGCAGTGGCGCAATCTCAGCTCACTGCAACCTCTGCTTCCTGGGTTCAAGCGATTCTCCTGCCTCAGCCTCTGGAGTAGCTGGGATTACAGGCACTACCACCATGCCAGGCTAATTTTTGTATTTTTTAGAGATGGAGTTTCACCATGTTGGCCAGGTTGGTCTTGAACTCCTGACCTCAGATGATCAGCCCACCTCAGCCTCCCAAAGTGCTGGGATTGCAGGCGTGAGCCACAGCGCCTGGCCAAGTTCTGGAGGTTGGAAGTCTAAGACCAGGGTGCCCATATGGTTGGGTTCTAGTGAGAGCCCTTTTCCTGGCTTGCAAATAGCTGACATCTGGCTGCATCCTCAGACCACAGAGAGAGATAGAAAGAGCAAGAGTGTCTCTTTTTATAAGAACACTAATCCTGTCACGAGGTCCCCATCCTCATGATCTCATCTATAATTAATTATCTCCCAAAGACTCCATTTCCAAATCCCAACACAGTGAGGGTTAGGGCTTCAACATATTGGAAAGAAATCTGGCCCATACTACCATCTTAATTAAGTGATAAAATCCACCAATAACAGGACAAGTTGATATCACGTCTTCTAAGATGATGCAATAAGAACAGCATTACTTCTGTGCTGTTCCTGCCAAAAATACATAACCTGAATCTGTTCATGAGAAAAATAGGAAACAAATCCAAATTGAAATACATTCTGCAAAAGAACTGACCTGCTCTCCTCAAAAATGTCACTCATGAAAGACATGGAAACTGAAGAATGGCCCCAAATTGATGAAGACTTAAGAGATGTGACAACGAAATATGTGTGATCCTGGGTTGGATCTTAGACCAGAAAGAAAATGGTTATAAAGGACATTATTAAGAGAATTAGCAGTTGGGCGCAGTGGCTCATGCCTGTAATCCTAGCACCTTGTGAGGCTGAAGTGGGTGGGCGCCTTGAGCTTCAAGCTCCTTGAGTTCAGGAGTTTGAGACCAGCCTGCGCAACATGGTGAAATCCCCATCTCTACAAAAATTAGTGGGGCATGGTGGCGTGTACCGGTAGTCCCAGTTACTCGGGGGGCTGAGGTGGGAGGATCGCTTGAGCCTGGGAGGTCGAGGCTGTAGTGAGCCTAGATTGCAACACTGCACTCCAGCCTGGGTGACAGAGCAAAACCCTATCTCGAAAAAAGAAAAAAAAAAAAAAAGAGAGAGAGAGAGAGAACTAGCAAAATTTGAAAAGGGTCTGTGGATTAGTTGTAGTACTTATCATTATGAATTTCCTGGTTTTGGTAGTCGTACTGTGATTATGCAGCAGAGTATCTTTCTTTGAGGAAAATAGACATACTGAAGTATTTACAGGTAATGAAGTGACATATCTGCAGTTATCTGAAATGATTCGGGGAGAGAGAGAGGTTAAATGTTAATGGGAAATCTGGGTGAAGAATATACAGGAATCTTTGTACTATTCCATGCAAGTTTTTTATACACATGAAATTATTTCAAAATAGATAGTTAAAAACAAATGTTGACCTATATCGTGTGTTGGGAAAAAAAGTAACTCCCCCAAAACAAACAAACAAACAAACAAACAAAAATACGAGTTTAAACTAGATTAGGGGATAGTAAGTAAGCTTGAATTTGACCAGAGGACAAACACTGCAATTGGTTTTGCATATTATGAAGGCGCTTAATCATAAGCCAACAGCAAACTGGGAATACTGGATGCAGGGTTCCTGCAGTAACCCGAGACCCTCAGAAAGGACCATCATTCTCACATCTTGATAGCACCCCCAGCTGACAGTAGAAGCACACATAAATTCTCTTTGGAGGAAAGCCAGGATTCTCACAGATTTAGATCAACCAAATATGAATTTACAATAAAGGATATTGACACATAAAGAGACAAGTTATAATAAATGACAGTAAGCTGAAATTGGCCGGGCACAGTGGCTCATGCCTGTAATCCCAACACTTTGGGAGGCCGAGGTGGGCGGATCACCCAAGATCAGGAGTTCAAGACCAGCCTGAACAACATGGAGAAACCCTGTCCCTACTAAAAATACAGAAAAAATTAGCCAGGCATGGTGGCACATGCCTGTAATCCCAGCTACTCGGGATGCTGAGGCAGGAGAATTGCTTGAACCTGGGAGGCAGAGGTTGTGGTGAGCCGAGATCACGTCATTGCACTCCAGCCTGGGCAACAAGAGCAAAAGTCCATCTCAAAAAAAGAAAAAAAAACAGCTGAAATCATCAATAGATTTAGACTTCTAAAGACTTCAAATACTGGAATTATCAGATATAGAGTATAAAATATGTACAAAATGTTTATAAAATAAAAAATGGAATTGTAAGGCTAAGTGAACAATAAGAGACTATCCAAGATGCCAACGCCAAGTTGAAAAAGAAACAAATAGAAGTTTTGGAAATTAAAAATGGTATTGCTGAAATTTAAAAATCAAGGGAAGATAAGTTAGAGTCCAGGGATAAAAGAAGAGAGAAATAGTGACTTGGAAGGTGGAGATAAAAATATTATGGGTCATGTAGCTCAGAGAGACAGGATTTGAAACATATGATAGAATGGTTAAATATATGGAAAGAGAAATGTAACATACATGTAATCATAGTCTCAGAAGTGGTGAATGGAGGAGAGGTAATATGTAAATAAATTATGACTAAGAAGTTTTTAGAGCAGTTAAGAGGCATGAGTCCGCAAAGGAGGACAACATATACCAAGCAAGGTAAACAAAAAAAACCTCACATCTATATATATTTTAGTGAAACCTTAGAATACCAAAGGCAAAGATAACATCTTCAAAGCAGCCAGAAAGTGAAGCCCATTCCTCTCAAAGAGATGAGAGTTATTCAGACAGCTGATAACAAAGGCCAGAAGATATGGAATAACATCTCCAAATGGTTGAAAGAAATAAAAGTCAACCTAGATTTTTGTGTCCTGAAAATTTACCATTTTTCAGTATCAGGGCAAAATTAAGCATTTCTATGCTAATAAAATCTTAGGGAATTTATGGCCAAGAGAACTTCACCAAAAGAACCCTTATTAAAAAAAAGAAGAGGCTGAGTGCAGTGGCTCACGTCTGTAACCCCAGCACTTTGGGAGGCCGAGGAGGGCGGATCACGAGGTCAGGAGATCCAGAGACCATCCTGGCTAACACGGTGAAACTCCATCTCTACTAAAAACACAAAAAATTAGCTGGGCATGGTGGCAGGCGCCTGTGGTCCCAGCTACTTGGGAGGTTGAGGCAGGAGAATGGCGTAAACCCAGGAGGCGGAGCTTGCAGTGAGCCGAGATCGCGCCACTGCACTCCAGCCTGGGCGACAGAGGGAGACTCTGTCTCAAAAAAAAAAAAAGAAGAAGAAGAAGAAGAAAAACCTTAGGGACGTTTTTCAAAATCAAGAACAAAGTTGTTGTTGTTTTTTTTAATACAGCTGTATGGCCAGGAGAAGTGACTCATGCCTGTCACTTTGAGAGGCTGAGGCAGGAGTATTCTGTGAGGCCAGGAGTTGAAAACCAGCTGTGGTAACATAGTGAGACCCCATCTCTATTTAAAAAAAAAAGAAAAAATTAAAAGAAAAAAGGCCGGGTGCAGTGACTCACACCTGTAATTCCAGCACTTTGGGAGGCTGAGGTGGGCGGATCACGAGGTTAAGAGATCAATACCATCCTGGCCAACATGGTGAAACCCTGTCTCTACTAAAAATACAAAAATTAGCTGCGCATGGTGGCATGTGCCTGTAGTCCCATCTACTCGGGAGGCTGCGGCAGGAGAATCGCTTGAACCCAGCAGGAGGATGTTGCAGTGAGCTGAGATTGTGCCACTGCACTCCAGCCTGGCAACAGAGCAAGACTCTGTCACAAAAAAAAAAAAAAAAAAGACAGGGAAAAAAGTATAGCTATAAGATTTACTTCAGGAAGACGGGACTGATACCTGAAGAAATGCGAAAAGGGATAGAGAGCAGGCCGCGCACGGCGACTCATGCCTGTAATCTCAGCACTTTGGGAGGCTGAGGCAGGTGGATCATCTGAGGTCCGGAGTTCCAGAATAGCTTGGCTAACATGGCAAAATCCCATCTCTACTAAAAATACAAAAACTAGCTGGATGTGGTGGCACTCATCTGTGGTCCCAGCTACTTGGGAGGCAGAGACACAAGAATCACTTGAACCCAGAGGGGCAGAGGTTGCATTGAGCCAATAACAGACCACTGCACTCTAGTCTGGGTGACAGAGCAAAAAAAAAAAAAAAAAAAAAAAAAAAAAAAAA
>NW_016818836.1:667884-674509 GCF_001698545.2 Rhinopithecus bieti
AAAAAAAAAAAAAAAAAAAAAAAAAAAAAGCATCATGGAATAGTGAGCAAAGAAAGTAATGAACACTAAACAAATATTGCCCTCATAAAATAATAAAAATACTATTTAAGGACAAGGGCACTACTTGCTCTCCTCCCAACCCCAATACTCACAGCCTCACCACCAAAATCTGCCTTGGAAGCCACTAGGACTTATTCCATGTGCCCTTGCTCTATTTAGTCAATCATCAAGAAATCCAAGATTTCTCCATCATCCCAAATCACCTGGACTCACCCTTGTAAGTCTCTGTACTTCTTTTTATCTGACATTATCTCCTTAAACCTCCAACACTTCCTCCACCATTCTATTTTTGTTTGTTTGAGACAGGGTCTCTATTGTCCAGGCTGAGTGCAGTGGCACAATCTCAGCTAATCGGAGCCTCCACCTCCCAGGCTCAAGCTATCCTCCCACCTCAGCCTCCTGAATAGCTGGGACTACAGGCATGCACCACCAAGCCTGGCTAATTTTTTTTCTTTTTTTGTAGAGACAGGGTCTTGCTATGTTGCCCAGGCTGATCCTGAACTCCTAAGCTCAAGAGATCCTCCCATCTCGGCCTTCCAGGGTGCCGGGGTTTGTAATCCATAGCACCTGTTTTTCCACCATTCTTAAGCCCGGCTTTTTTTTTTTTTTTTTTTTGTAGAGACAGGGTCTTGCTTTGTTGCCCAGCCTGATCTTGAACTCCTAAGCTCAAGAGATCCTCTCGCCTCTGCCTTCCAGGGTGCTGGGGTTTGTAATCCACAGTGCCCGGCTTTTCCACCATTCTTACTTGTTTCCTACTTTCAGTTGATAACTTGGGGAGCCCTCTTTTCCTCTCACACCCCATATCCAATGCATCTGAAACTGATGTATCAACAATTATATCAGGTCTCTGGGGTGGTATTCGGCCAAGAGGAGTAATCTGGAGCAATCCATGACTGGGTGAAATTTGGGAACCCCAGGTGCCAGTCTGACCCGCTCCCTGCATGCCTTGTTGCCATGCCTCAGAAAATTGAGGAAATCAAGCACTTTCTGCTCACTGCCTAGCAAAAGGATGCCAAATCTGTCAAGATCAAGAAAAAGGACAGGCTGGGCATGGTGGCTCATGCCTGTAATCCGAGCACTTTGGGAGACTGACAAGGGTGGATCACGAGGTCAGGAGTTCAAGACCAGCCTGGCCAATATGGTGAAACCTCATCTCTGCTAAAAATACAAAAATTAGCGGGGCGTGGTGGCACGTGCCTGTAGTCCCAGCTACTCGGGAGGCTGAGGCAGGAGAATTGCTTGAACTCAGGAGGCGGAGTTTGCAGTAAGCCGAGATTGTGCCACTGTGCTCCAGCCCAGGGGCAGTGTGAGACTCTGTCTCAATAAATAAATAAATAAGAAAGAAAAAGAAGGACAATGCGAAATTTGAAGTTCAATGCAGCAGATACCTGTACACCATGGTCAGATGGCAAAAAGAGAAGGCAGAGAAACTGAAGCAGTCCCTGCCCCCTGATTTGGCAGTGAAGGAGCTGAAATGAACCACACACACTGATTTGAACTGTATTAAAATACTAATACACACACACAAAACCAAACAACTATATCAGTTCTTCCTTTAAAATACATCCTGGGCCAGGCGTGGTGACTCACGCCTGTAATCCCAGCACTTTAGGAGGCCGAGGCAAGTGAATCACTTGAGGTCAGGAGTTTGACCAGCCTAGCCAACATGGTGAAACCCTGTCTCCACTAAAAATACGAAAAATTAGCTGGGCATGGTGGCAGGTGCCTGTAGTCCCAGCTACTGGAGAAGAAGTGTGTGTGTGAGTGTGTGTGTTGTGTGTGTGTGTGTGTTGTGTGTGTGTGTCAGATCCTTCCTATCCATCTTTTTTTTTTTTTTCTTTGAGATGGACTCTCACTCTGTCGCCCAGGTTGGGACACAGTGGCGTGATCTCGGCTCGCTGCAACCTCTGCCTCCTGGGTTCAAGCAATTCTCCTGCCTCAGCCTCCTGAGTAGCTGGGACGGCTAATTTTTGGATTTTTAGTAGAGATGGGGTTTCACCACGTTAGCCAGGCTGGTCTCAAACTCCTGACCTCGTGATCTGCCCACTTCGGCCTCCCAAAGTGCTGGGATTACAGGCGTGAGCCATGGTGCCTGGCCTTTTTACTTATTATATTTATTTATTTATTTTTGTTTTAGACGGAGTCTCGCTTTGTTGCCAGGTTGGAGTACAGTGGCGTGATCTCCGTTCACTGCAACCTCTGTCTCCCGGATTCAAGTGATTCTCCTGCCTCAGCCTCCCGAGTAGCTGGGATTAGAGGTGCAGGCCACGCCCAGCTAATTTTTGTATCTTTTTTTAGTAGAGACGAGGTTTCACCATGTTGGCCAGGATGGTCTGGATCTCTTGACCTCGTGATCTGCCCACCTTGGCCTCCCAAAGTGCTGGGATTACAGGCATGAGCCACCGCGCCCGGTCTTTCCTCTCCCCACTTAAGAAACGTCCTGCTATTGCTTATCATCTCAGAGTAAAAGCCACAGTGCTCACAACAGCGATGAGGCGTTACACCTTCCGTCTTCCGGCATGCAGTCTTTGAGCTCATCTCTATCACGTGCTTGTCGTGCTCCACCCACCCAAGCATTCTAAACATGCTTCTATCTCAGGGAATTTGCATTTGCTCCACCCTCTGCCTTAAATGTTCTCCCTGAAAACCCAGCGGGAATTGTACATGAGCTGACATACTTACCCTGCATCAAGGTCACTGTCATCTTACCATATCAAACTGAAAATGTCGCTGCTATCTGTACATTTAGATATGCTTTATTGAGTAAATGATTTTTCTCTGTTTCTGTGCTTCAGCACTAGTGGGTTTGTTCAGTAATAAATATGTGTGATCAGGCCGGGTGTGGTGGCTCACACCTGTAATCTTAGCATTTTGGGAGGCCGAGGCGGGCGGATTGCCTGAGCTCAGGAGTTCAAGACCAGCCTGGGCAACACGGTGAAACCCTGTCTCTATTAATATACAATGAATTAGCCAGACGTGGAAGCATGTGCCTGTAGTCTCAGCTATGGGAGACTGAGGCAGAAGAATTGCTTGAACCCAGCAGGCGGAGGTTGCAGTAAGCTGAGATCCACCACTGCACTCCAGCCTGGGTGACAGAGTGAGACTCTGTCTCCAAAAAATAAAAATAAAAATAAATAAATATGTGTGACCTTTTATCTGACAAAATAAAAAAAAAAAAAGGAAATAAATAAAAACTTGAGTCGTTGTTTTTCTGGCCTGTTCACTGCCCCTTCCTACTGCAGCACGCTGCCCTTGTTTGACCCATCTGGAAAGCCTTCTCCTTATCATTTGGGAGACTCAGGGAGGCCTTCCACAAAGCCCCAGACCTCAGGCCATTCCCTTGTTCTATCTATGACAACACTCTGAATATTTCCTTTATGGAATCATAGAGTTATTTTTACAGTTATTTGCTTAATGACTATCTCTCCTTTTGGAAATACTTTCATTAGTATTTTACAATTTTAAATTGTAGTAATTTATTTGTTTATGTATTTATTTATTTATTTTGAGACAGAGTCTCACTCTGTTGCCCAGGGTGGAGTGCAATGGTGCCATTTCGGCTCACCACAACCTCCACCTCCTAGGTTCAAGCGATTCTCCTGCCTCAGCCTCCTGAGTATCTGGGATTACAGGCGAGGACCACCACCACACCTGGTTAAGTTTTGTATTTTTAGTAGAGACGGCGTTTCACCATGTTGGCCAGGCTAGCCTTGAACTCCCGACCTCAGGTGATCCGCCGGCCTCAGCCTACCAAAGTACTGGGATTACAGGCGTGAGACACTGCTCCAGGTCAAATTGTAGTAATTTATTTTTGAATAGAATATATTTACATCATTCACACTGTGATGTACCAAAGGCTGTGCATTGAAGCCTCCTTCCCACTCTTCTCCCAGCCCCTCCACTCACCTCTCCAGGATGCCCATATAACAAGATTCTTGTGTTTCTACAAATAATATTTTTTGCATATGTAAACAAACATGCACCTATCCTTCCTCTTCCCCACCACTTTTTTTTTTTTTTTTTTGCACAAATGGTACTAAATTATATACATTGGTCTTTTTGCTGTCTCCCCTCTCCTGTTGCCTCATGCTTTGTATTCATCTTACTCAGTTATTTAATTCATTTTAGCGACATCTCAAGGGAATAAAGATAAATCACCATTTCATTTGTCATGTTCAACTAGAAGTTAAATGGAATTTTTTTGTTCTCACTTTTTTTTTTTTAACCTGCAGAACTCATTTCTTTTTGTAATTGTTTATGGGCAGTGTAAAGGAAGGATCTATGTGTTTATCTTCTACCCAACCACTTAAGATTGGCAAATATGGCCAGGTGTGGTGGCTCACATCTGTAATCCCAGCACTTTGGGAGGCCGATGTAGGTGAATCCTTTAAGCCCAGGAGTTCAGGACCAGTTTGGCCAACATGGTGAAACCTCATCTCTACTAAAAATAGAAAAAAATTCTGGGTGTGGTGGTACGCGCCTGTAGTCCTAGCTACCTAGGAGGCTGTGATGAGAAGATCAGCTGAACCTGGGAGGTTGAGCTGCAGTGATTGAGCCATGGTTGCGTCACTGCACTGCAGCCTGGGTGACAGAGAAAGGCCCTGTCTCAGCCAGGTTCGGTGGCTCATGCTTGTAATCTCAGCACTTTGGGAGGCAGGGGATCACTTGAGGTCAGGAGTTTGAGGCCACCCTGGCAAACTTGGTGAAACCCTGTCTCTCCTAAAACTACAAAAAAATTAGTCAGACTTGGTCATGCACGCCTGTAATCCCAGCACTTTGGGAGGCCCAGATGGGTGGATAGCCTGAGGTCAGGAGTTCAAAACCAGCCTGTTCAACGTGATGAAACCCCATCTCTACTAAAAATATAAAAATTAGCTGGGCATGGTGGTGAGTCCTGTAATTCCAGCTACTTGGGAGGCTGAGGCAGGAGAATTGCTTGAACCTGGGAGGTGGAGATTGCAGTGAGCCAAGACCATGCCATTGTACTCCAGCCTGGGTGACAGAGAGGCTCTGTCTCAAAAACAAGAGAGGGAAAAAAAAAAAAAAAAAGATTTTGTTAATTTTGCAGTGATCTAGAAATTTTGAATTAAAAAGAGTCATTAATTTTTGGAAATTTCTCAGCCATTATTATGTCAAATATTTCTTCTGTTCCTTTCTCACTTTCTTCTCTTTCTGATATTCCTACTACATGTTAAGTTATACCTTTTGTAATTGTTCCACAGTTCTTGGATAGTCTGTTCGTTTTCATCATATCTTCCCTTTTCATTTCAGTTTTAGAAGTTCTATTGACATATCTTTTTTTTTTTTTGAGATAGAGTCTCACTCTGTCCCCCAGGCTGGAGTGCAGTGGCATGATCTCGGCTCACTGCAACCCCACCTCCTGGGTTCAAGCAATTCTTCTGCCTCAGCCTCCTGAGTAGCTGGGATTACAGGCACACCCCACCACACCCAGCTAATTTTTGTATTTTTAGTAGAAACGGGGTTTCACCATGTTGGCCAGGCTGGTCTCAAACTCCTGGCCTCAAGTGATCCACCCACCTCAGTCTCCCAAAGTGCTGGGGTTACAGATGTGAGCCACAGTGCCTGGCCATGTATCCCGTTTTCTTTGGGTTTCTCTAGTGACACCTTCTGAAACTAGAGTCTGAGCCTTGCAGTTCTTTTAATTATAATCCACTGTTGTACAGGAGGCCAATTAATGTGGTGGTAAGGTGTTGGGGGAGAGGAAGTATTCTACAATCCTATGAGTAGGTCTTAGTCTTCTGGCAAGCCTGTGCCTCTGGGCTGTGACCTTCATAAGTGTTTCTCAGCATTGTTTTCTTTTATTTTCTTTTCTTCTTTTGTTTTTTTTTTTTTTAGATGCAGTTTGACTCGATTCCCAGGCTGGAGTGCAATGGCATGATCTCAGCTCACCACAACCTCCGCTTCCCAGGTTCAAGCGATTCTCCTGCCTCGGCTTCCCGAGTAGCTGGGACTACAGGCATGCGGCACCACACCCAGCTAATTTTGTATTTTTAGTAGAGACGGGGTTTCTCCATGTTGGTCAGGCTGGTCTCAAACTCCCGACCTCAGGTGATCCTCCTGCCTCAGCCTCCCAAAGTGCTGGGATTACAGGTGTGAGTTTTTAACTCTTTAAGTTTGTCCACAGGCTGAGCCTCCTTCAATTTGTCAGGTACAGTTTAAGTTTTTCTATCAGTACAGGCTTCAGCTTCTGGTAAGATGTCGTTCTCTGTGGTTCTCGGTAACCACCTCTTTCTCTGGTATTTGGGATGGCAGTTTGCCCTGTGACCTCAATTCTCTGATGGATCTAAGAAAAGTTGTTAGTTTGTTCAGTTTTTTCTTGTTGTAAGTACAAAAGTGATAACTTCCAAGCTTTTTCACATGTCAGATGAGAAACTAGAAGCCCCTTAATTAATATTTCTACCTCAGGGATTCATAACTTAAATTTCTAGCCTAGGTTTTTCCTCTGAGCTCCTGATCTATTTACACTTCCACTGAAATATCTCAGAGGTGGCCGGGCGCGGTGGCTCAAGCCTGTAATCCCAGCACTTTGGGAGGCCGAGNNNNG
>NW_016818836.1:674772-723801 GCF_001698545.2 Rhinopithecus bieti
AAAAAAAAAAAAAAAAAAAAAAAAAAAAAAAAAAAAAAAAAGAAATATCTCAGAGGTAACTCAGCACAATGTGGCAAGACAAAATTTATGATCTCCTCCCCAAAACAACTGATTTTTCAATTTCCCCTCCTCAAAAATGGCATTCCTCCCAGCTGAATTCCCAGGCCACAGAATACATTTCTGATGGCTTCCTCACCATATCCAACGCCTCACCAAGCCTTGTTGATTTTAATTCCTTGATAGCTCTCAAAAGAATCCATGCCTCTTTCTGTTGTCACTATCCTGGTTCAAGTCACTTACCAACAACTGTAATAACTTCCTACATTCGTCCACCCCATCCCTGAAGACTCCCCTACCTCACCCACCCATTCAAAATGCAAATCTGATGATGTGCCACTATGTTGCTGTCCCTGTGTCCTCCAGCCCTCTGTGACACAGACTGTATAAGAGCTGCTCCCTCTGTTTGGAAACACCCTTTCCCTTCCTGTCTCCTGATTCACCCATGACCACTTCTTCAGATCTCAATTCAAGCTGCCTGCCCTCAGGGAAACCTTTTCTGACTCCCCAGGCTAGATTCCTGTCCCTCCTTTTATACACTCACAGAAGCCTGCCTGGCCCCTTCATGGCACTTTTGCTGCTCTGTAATGACATATTCATTTGTCAATTTATTTAGTGGAGGTCTGTCTCCCCAACTAGAGTGTAAACTCCAAGAGAGAAGAAAACAAGTCTATCTTACTCACCATGTATCTCCAGCCCCTAATATAGGGCCTCGCACAAAGTAGCTGCTATGAAAGTTTTATTAAATGACTAAATTAAATCTGTCTTCCACATCCTGATACCTCCCAGATGTACGTAGCCAGCCTGGTCCCCTCCTCTAATCTCAATCTATAGATTTCATCTCCTGCTACAAAGTTCCTCCTGGTGATCCACAAAGAATCCTACCTCCTCTGCAGGGCCCGGACCTGGTGAACACCATCACCTTTTACCTGTTGCTTCAGGCAGAACCTGATGGTCATCTCAAACTCTTCCTTCTCCCTCAACTACCACGTTCGGAAACCACAAAGTCTGTTCCCTCCTATCTCCTCAATATCTCCCAAACCTGCCCAGTGTTTTCTTCCACAGTATCCCTACCCTACTTTAGACCACTGTCACCTCTTGCTTATATTTCTACAGTAGCTTCCAGAATGGTCTCTTTAGGAAATCTTGTCCCTCCAAAGGATTCTTGACAAAGAACTCTATTTGAAACACAAATTTCATCTTTTTTATTGTTTATTTTATTTTTTTTGAGACAGGGTCTCACTTTGTCACCCAGGTTGGACTGCAGTGGTGTGATCATGGCTCACTACAGCCTTGACCTCTCTGGCTAAAGCGATCCTCCCACCTCAGCCTCCCCAGTAGCTGGGACTACAGGTCTGTGCCACCAGGCTTGGCTAATTTTTTGTTTTTTGTTTTTGTATAGACGGGATTTCGCCATGTTGCCCAGACAGGTCTCAAAGTCCTGGGCTCAAGCGATCTATCTGCCTCGGCCTCCCAAAGTGCTAGGGTTACAGGCTTGAGCCATCACACACAGTCCAAATTTCATTCTTAAAATGAATTTATTTCTTTTCTCTTCTTTTTCTGAGAAAGAGTCTTGTTCTGTTGCTGAGGCCGGAGTGCAGTAGAACAATCTCAGCTCACTGCAACCACCACCTCCTGGGTTCAACTGATTCTCCTGCCTTAGCCTCCTGAGTAGCTGGGACTACAGGCACGCATCACCACGCCCGGCTAATTTTTTTGTTCTTTTGGTAGAGACAGGTTTTCACCATGTTGTCCAGGCTGGTGTCGAACTCCTGACCTCAAGTGATCCACCCACCTCGGCTTCCCAAAGTGCTGGGATTACAGGCATGAGCCACCGTGCCCAGCCTAAAATAAATTTCATTCTTAAAATTGCATGGCTGGTTGTGGTGGCGGGGTGTGGTGGCCTGTAATCCCAGCACTTTGGGAGGCCAAGGCTGCTGGGTTGCTGCAGTTCAAGACCAGCCTGAGCAACATAGTGAGACCACCTCTCCCCTGTTTTTTGTTTGTTTGTATTTGTTTTGTTTTGTTTTGAGACGGAGTCTCCCTCTGTCACCCAGGCTGGAGTGCAGTGGCGCGATCTCGGTTCACTGCAACCTCCGCTTCCTGGGTTCAAGCAATTCTCCTGCCTCAACCTCCCGAGTAGACGGCACTACAGACATGCGCCACCATGCCCGGCTAATTTTTGTATTTTTGGTAGAGATGGGGTTTCACCATATTGGCTAGGCTGGCCTTGAACTCCTGACCTCAGGTGATCTGCCCACCTCGGCCTCCCAAAGTGCTAGGATTATAGGCGTGAGTCACCACGTGCCAGCCCTACCTCCCCTTTAAAAAAAATTTTTTTTTTTGAGACAGAGTCTTGCTGTCGCCAGACTGGAATGCAGTGGTACTATCTTGGCTCACTGCAACCTCCTACTCCCTAGTTCAAGCGATTATCCTGCCTCAGCCTCCTGAGTAGCTGGGATTACAGGCATATGCCACACACCCAGCTAATTTTTGTATTTTTAGTAGAGATGCGGTTTCACCACGTTGGCCAGGATAGTCTCGATCTCCTGACCTCATGATCCACCCACTTCGACCTCCCAGAGTGCTGGGATTACAGATGTGAGCTACCACACGTAGCCGAAAAAAAATTAGATTCTCACTCCCATTCGATTCTGTTCTATCTCATTCTATTTACTTAATGGGCCTTGCAGGCCATAGAGCCACCTCCCAGCCTCCACTTTCCTTCCCTGCCTGAGACTCTGCTGTGGGCTGGCCTGCCTCCCTGGGCAGCTTCTTCCAGTTCCCCACAGGAGCTATGTTCTTTCATGTCCCGGCCTCTGCATGGCTTCCTCCACCCACACTTAGTCCCTCCCCTTAGCACCCTTTGTCTGGCTAACCCCTACTCAGGTCAGGGTGTGGGGGCTTTCCCAGAGAGTCCCACTGCCCCCCACACTTCCCTGATCAAGGCACTTGTCACTCTGCTGCCAGTCCCTCTTTGCTTCTTTGCTCTCACTGAAATATAAGTACCATCCTTACTGGGGCATTGCTTTTGGCTGTGTCTCCCAGTAGTTATAGTAAGCATTTAGTAAAAATCGCTGAGCAAATGAAGGAACACTAAATTCAGAAACATCAGAATGAATCGTGATGCTGCCTCTCTAGGGAAATCCTGGCATGTGAGACGTTAAAAAGGAGGATTACTGCCACACAAGTTCTATCCCCATTACTGCTTCAGTAATGGCAAAACCCTGTCAGGATAGGACACATGTGTTCTCACTGGTTCCTGAATCAAGAAAGGTAGATCTAGCGGAACATCAGCACAAAATCTGAGTAGGCTATGGAAGAGCCCATGGCTGACTTTACTATGATGTGTGGCTGGCATCGTTGGCTGCATGGCAGTTAATCCCATCGTAGGAAAGGTTTTTTAAAAGCTTTACTTCAGTGGCAATCTTTTGGCTCTTACCACCAGTCTGTGGGAAAAGGTGCACTGTAACAGCTCCTGTGAATGTTTTCTCACTTTCCCAAAACCTAGTAGAGGGGGAGAGGAGAACTTGAAAGTCTTCTACCTAAGCAAATGCTGGGGGGCAACTGAAGGGTTGATGATCAAAGACTCCAGGTGTTTGGCGGAGGCTCTCAAGTAGAGGAGGACACAGGGTAGGTATGAAAATGGGAAGGGGGAAGTAGTGTGTGGGGAAATGGAGATGGCTGAGTTCTAAATCCAGGCTAAACACAGCAAAAATTCTTGAGATTTTACCCATCTTATAAAACCAAAGGAGAAAGATAACTGTCTGTTTTCTCTACCCAAGAATGCCAGTCTGGCAAGTGGGGTGTATCATAAACAAAAGTCATGGGAACATGGATGCCCTGAACATCAGTTTCTCCAAAAGGGGAGGAGGAACTAAGTACTTCTCTCTTAGGATCAATACGACAGTGATCTCACTTAGAGGCTTTCTCACAAACTAGGATGATGGCTAGGCACAGTGGCTCATGCATGTAATCCCAGCATTTTTGGAAGCTGAGGCAGGCAGACCACTGAGGCTGGAAGTTTGAGACCAGACTGGCCAACATGGGGAAATCCTGTCTCTACTAAAAATACAAAAATTAGCCGGGCATGGTGGCAGGTGTCTGTAATCCCAGCTACTTGGGAGGCTGAGGCAAGAGAATCACTTGAACCCTGGAAGCAGAGGTTGCAGTGAGCCAAGATTGCGCCACTGCACTCCAGCCTAGGCGACAGAGCCAGACCCTGTCTCAAAAAAAAAAAAAAAAAAAAAAAAGATGACACAGGCTAAGACACGCATGGATGGGATCGCCCTTGAGTGTGGCTGGGTGAATCACATCATGGCCCTCACAGGTCCCTCATGCCCTGCTGGCTCCTCACCTCCAGAAATCATCCTGTTTATAATATCTGTATTTAAATCAAAGGCTTAGTTAAAGGCAGAAAAAAAAAAATCTATAAAATGCAGCCTGAAGGGAGTTGGTGGGGGTGGGGAGGGCCTAGGATGTTCAGGGACAGCTGCTCTGGAAAAGGGGCCTTAGAGTTGAAGCCAGGTCAGGCACGGCGGCTCATGCCTATAATCCCGACACTTTGGGAGGCTGAGGTGGGTGAATTGCTTGAGCCAAGGAGTTCAAGACCAGCCCGGGTAACATAGTGAGACTCTGTCTCTATTAAAAAAAAAAAAAAAAAAAGAAAGAAAGAAAAGAGTTGAAGCCAGAGAAGACATGCGGCATTGAGCTCTTGTGGCAGAAGGAAGAACAGCAAAGACCCTTAAAAAGACAAGTTTGGGATGTTTGAGGGGCTACAGACGGTGAGTGGTTGGGAGTGTGTAAGGCAGAGGCGGGAGAGGCAGAAGCTATGGTTCATACAGGGCCACAGAAGAAGCTTTCAAGCAGGAAAACAGTATAATTGTCTCTCTATATATAAATATCACACTGGCTTCCAAGTGGTGAGTGACCTTGGAATAGTAGCAAGGAACGAAACGTGAACATGAAGGAGCCAAGAGTTGTGGCTGGGAGCCCAGGGAGGAGGCTGCCATGGTCCTCCAGTCAACAGAGGTGGTGATGGTGGCTGAATCCCTGAGACGTCATGGAGCAGTTCTTGTTTCAGGCTTGAATGTAGGGTGTGAGACAGAAACAGAGGAAACAAAATAAGAGTTAGTAGGTTTTTGGGACATTGATGAACTGACTCACCTGGTAACTGCAGTTGTTGATGAATGAGTGGACTTCCCTTTCCCATGAGATTTCTATCCTGGTGGCTATTTGCCAAGACTGCTGCTCTGTTCTTACCTTTCTGTAATACAAGGCTAACACACTCACTGCCCAGCATTGTTGGACAAACAAAATGGAAAATGGATAATACTGATGTCAAACTTTCTGAGAAGAGACAAGTGGAGTAGACACAGAGGCCCCTCTTGTTTTGGTTAGGCCAACACACAGATGAATGTTACCCCTCCCATCAAGCCTGTGGAGTAGATATTGCTATCATCATTTCACTGAAGGTAAGACTGAGGCCCAGGACTGAGTTTGTATAACTGGGCTATGGCTACAGTGCTTATGAGTGGGCTCAGGTGTGCACAGTTGAAGGTGAGCGGTGGTAGAGTAGGGTCAGTTGACATAATCCTTAGAGATGGGAGGGAAAAGAGGATACCATGCTTGTTAATGCCCTGCTTTCTAATCCCAGTACAGAACAGAGGGATCCCTGCATTGTGATTTACTAAATGAGTTTCAAGGAAGTAAAGGGGGGTGGGGGGAGTGGGGAGACTCCAACACACTCCAACAAAGGAGGTAGCCTTGAACCTCCTTTGAAGTGTAATGCAAAGAAGTCAGTCTCTCCACACAGGACTGGAGCTGAAAGCTGAGAGCCAGGAGTGTAGACACTGATACTGATGCTGATGCTGACTGGTTAGCTTGAATAGAATGTGCCTGGAGGCTGGAAGGGCTGAGGGAACTGACTCTAAGCATGTGCAAAGCCTGAGGCCGTGGAGCAAGTTCCGCATGACTTGACCCAGTCGCTTCTACAGAAGCACCGTGGCTTTGTACACCCGAAACCATCCTGGTCTGTCTCCTCCCTGCAGAAGTTGCAGCCTCTCCGCCCAGGCCTGGGGAGCTGTCCTCTTCTCTTCCAGGAGGTTAAACCATTCTGTCTCCCCATCAGAGCCTCATAGCTAGGTGGGGAAGCTCAGAGCAGCCCCAGGGATCCTCTCTGTCCTGGGCACATCTGTTACTGCCCTTCATCATGCTTGCTGAGGGTCTGTCTCTTTTTCTGGGTAGTGAGCAACTTAAGTCAGAGAATGGGTCTTAGTCATCTTAGTATCCTCAAAGCCCAGGCTGATGCATGGTGCCCAAAGGAGATTTGCTGAGTCAGTGGATACATTTCCTGTGAGGCTCAGGCTCCCTACCAGCATCCCCATCATCTGGCTTTCCTGGGCAGCTTCAGAGCATGAGACCTGAGCCACTGACCTGGCTGCTAGCTGATCCTGAGGAGGACCTGCCAAGAAACAGCAACTTCCCTTCCCGTCTTCACAAAAAGGAGCTCCTGACCCAAAACCCAACCTCAGGAAACACACAGAAAAAATGCCTGGAAGGAAACATTACTGAATGGGGGGCGGGGAGAAGAACCTGGGTTCCAGGCCCAAGTCTGGAACCAACAAACTGTATGGCTTTTGGCAAGTCACTTAACCTCTCTGTGCCTTTCCCTTCTCCACTTTGAAACAGAGAGGCACTACTGTAGGTTAAGGTCAGGAGGACTCTGACCTCACACAGCCTAATTTTGAATCCCTGTTACACCACTTACTGGCAGCAACCACTTAGATCTGTGACCACGGCCCAGTTATACAAACTCCCCAGACCTTAGTATTCTGTTGATGAGATGGATAATAACAGTATCCATTTCATAGAGTCGTTTGGATGGTAGTACAGCTAGTTTCTATTTAATATGTGTAGGGTAGTACCTGGCACCTGATAGGTGAGTTGTTATTATTGTAATGTTGTCTTTTTAAAAATGATGACTACTATTCATGCCTCCCAGGGTTTTGGTGATGATCTCCTGACATCATGAATAAAAAAGTAGGGAGGAATTCAGTAGGTATCTGGTCTTCTGTGGCCTTTTTTTGTTTTGAAATCTCACAAGAAATTCCTTCTTTTTTCAGTGGAGCCAGCACCCGGCACACACCCCAGCTGACAGCTTTCCATGACAAAGGCAAGACCACCAGGTCTCTAGCCCTGAAGCCAGCAAGTCTCCAGTCTCAGGAAAACAAGGGAAGGAGGGGAGGGTTCATTAACAACCTCAAGGTTTAACTGCTAGAGCAGCTAAAGAAAATAAAAACCCGTTAGACCCTGAGGATTTAGAATCTTTCCAAGTCTGGAAAGTCTCTGGAGGGAAGAGATGCAGCTTGGGACTTTGCTCTGAGGTTCAGAGCAAAGCTTGGCCCTTTATGTCCTGGGAGGGACTTGGGACTTGTGAGTGCCCTCAGGGGCTGGAGAGGGTGGTGGTGGAGGGGGGAGGGGTACAAAGACTCACAGCTCTGAAGCCTCTGGTCTCCCGGGCTGCTGTTTTTCCAGTAAGTTCAAGAATGGGATGAAGAATCTAAAAGTGTCAAGAAAGAAATCTGAAACCTGCTTATTAATTCCTCACCTTCTCCTTTGCCATCTTACTCTGAATGGTTCACTAGGGCCTAAAGGCTGGAAGGCAGCTACTCAAACTTATAAATGTGCTGCTAAATATCCTGTTATACACAGAACAACCTCTACAATAGAGAATTATCCAGCCCCAAATATCAGTACCGCTGATGACTGAGAAACCCTGGTCTAGTTAGAGGCAAGTTTCCAGCTATTTCCTTGGAAATGATGGGCTGCATGCAGTCCTCCTAAGGACCACACTCCAGGATGCAGAGCTCTCCTTGAGGCATGAGGCCTCAAAGCACCGTTTTTCTGTAATAGAGATTGTTTGCTGCACTGAAATTCAATTTAATCTAAGTAACAGAACCATTAATCTATTAGAAATAAACTGGCCGGGCGCGGTGGCTCACGCCTGTAATCTCAGCACTTTGGGAGACCGAGGCGTGTGAATCACCGGCAGTCAGTCAGGAGGAGTTCAAGACCACCCTGCTCAACATGGCAAAACCCCATCTCTACTAAAAATACAAAAATTAGCCAGGCGTGACGGCATGTGCCTGTAGTCCCAGATACTCAGGATGCCAAGGGAGAATTGCTTGAACCCACAAGGCGGAGGTTGCAGTGATGCAGTGAGCCAAGATTGCACCACTGCACTCCAGCCTGGGCAACAGAGTGAGACTCAAACAACAACAACAACAACAACAACAACAACAAACCCCAAAATGCTCATAAGCCTAAAGATCCTCCTGAAGAGTAATTGTCTCATTCCAGCCTTTTCAGATGTGGGTAGGTGGAATGAGAAAACCAATCGTTTGCTCTTCCCACAGTGGTTTGTTGCCACGCTGCTCACATCTCTAGTTCTTTAGGACAAAGAAGCTGAAGACAGGAAAGCAGTAATGCCCAGGAAGCCAGAAGTGATCCCACTTTAAGTTTATTTCATGTGATTCTTCTTCTCAGCATGCAGTGAACTTTCTTGGGAAAAACTTTTCTTTGCTGCCCCAGTTTACATTATAAATTAATTTACAAATATAGAGTTGTGCTAGAAACAATATTTATATAAGTCCATGATATTTTCATATACAAAAATATCCATAGAAACCGTTTTTTTTTGTACACATACTATGGGAGTAGGTAGTCTTTGGTTGTCCTTCTGCATAATGTTTAAGTAGTGGTGATGTCATTTGTACCTCAATAAGCTGTTTAAAAAAATAATTTTCTGTATGTATATTTCAAAATAAAACATTTTTAAAGTAATGCTGTGAGAGTCTCAGGGTGAAAAAACACACAGGGAATTTTAATTTTTTTTTACAATGTGCTTCTGTTCCTGTTTCTAAAAAAGTTAAAACCCCAAACTAGCCACGCTCACATCCAAAACATGGTACAAAGGCAACTCACAGGATGATAAATTCATTTTTGTGAAACACCATTCTCATAAATTTGACAACTATCTCCATTTTAATGAACACTTTTTGAATAAAAAATTTGTTTTTTTTTTTGAGACAGAGTCTCACTTTGTCACCCAGGCTGTCCAGGCTGTCATACAGTAGCATGATCTCAGCTCACTGCAGCCTTGACCTCCCAGGTTCAAGTGATCCTCCCACCTCAGCCCCCCAAGTAGCTGGGACTACAGGTGTATGCCACCACACCTAGCTAATTTTTGTTATTTTTTGTAGAGATGGGGTTTCACCATGTTGCCCAGGATGGTCTCAAACTCCTCGGCTCAAGCGCTCTGCCCGCTTAGGCCTCCCAAAGTGTTGAGGTTACAGGCTTGAGCCACTGCGCCGGCCCTGAATAAATTCTGTCATTCGGCAACTAGTGGATGAGTGTACCAGGCACTCTACTGGGCACTAGAAGGTTGACTTTAAAAATTATTCAAATGATACCTCTGAGAAGTAACAGAGTGCTAAAATAGATAAGATTAAATATATCTTTTTAAAAAAACTGACCACAAATGGTTTACTGTATCAAAAACTATAAAATCCCATTTCTTCATTATTTAAAAAATATTTTGTAGACACAGTCTTGCTGTGTTGCTCAGGCTGGTCTCAAACTCTTGGACTCAAGTGATCCTCCCACCTCAGTCTCCTAAAGTGTTGGGATTACAGGTGTGGACCATTCATTGCACCTGGCCTAAAATTCCATTTAAGAGTTTTTATTTTGGCTGAGTGTGGTGGCTCACACCTTTAATTCCAGTGCTTTGGGAGGCAGAAGTGGGCAGATCGCTTGAGCCCAGGAGTTCAAGACCAGCCTGGACAACATAATGAAACCCCATCTCTATACAAAATACAAAAAACCTAGCTAGGTGTGGTGGCATGCACCTGCAGTCCAAGCTACTCAGGAGGCTGAGGCAGGAGGATGGCTTGAACCTGGGAGATTGAGGATGCAGTGAGCTGCATTTTTTTTTTTTTTGAGACTCCCATCAAAAAAAATTTTAATTAAAAAATTATTTTAAAATAAAAAAACTTAAATTAAAATTTTAGAAATTAAAAGTTAAAATATTAATTCAAAAGTTTAAAAAATTAGCTGCACACCTGTGAGCCCAGCTACTGGGGTGGGTTGGGGGAGCTAAGAAAGGACCACTGTTTGAACCTGTGAAGGTTGAGGCATTTCAGCCTGGTTAAGAGAGGGAGACCATCTCAAAAAACAAAACAAAACAAAACAACAACAACAAAAACACACACACACACACAAAAGCTATTTTTAATAAAATTCTAATAATACTTTGTTAGAAAAGGAAACACCCAGGATACAAGCTAAAAGGGAGAGGATGCCAGGCTAACCATTACAAAATAGGACAATGGTCACCCCAGATCTTGGACTATGACAGCAGGATTCAGAGGTGCTGCCCAGGGGGAACGCACCAGATGACTTTTATTTTCAACTAGAATCTTTGGTCAAATGACATCTAGCTCCATTCTTTCCTTCTACATACTTATAACTGGCTATGGAGGCTAGTTTCTCGGTTTTGTAGGAAGTAGAACACAGAAGTTACAAGTACCAGCTCTGGAACCAGACTGTCTGGGTCTGATCCTGGCTCTAGTTTACTATCAGTCTCACCTTGGAAAGTGGTCACAACTTTTTTTTTTGGCCACCTGTGCACATTTGAGCTTGCAATCCTGGTATACAGTGATGATCAAAATAGACAAAATGACCTAACATCCTGGAATTTCACTTCCCTTACTTGGAAAATGGGGGGTAGCAATAATACCCACCACCCAAGGTTGCTGAGAGGATTGAATGAATACATGACAAGTGCCTAGAACAGTGCCTGGCACACGGGGCTGCCTGTGCCATTTTATTGCCATTAGAATATACCATGTACCAACAGAGGTGATTTGTGAGCTGCCTATGCATAGCTCAAGGATTTGTGGTGTTGCCTAGGGCAGTATGATAAACAATCGAAAAAAAAAAAATCTTTAGAGGCAAAGGACACAAAGTTGGAGGTTTCCTATAAAATTGAGATATCTGGCTCTTCTATAAAATCAGAATGTTGGCTGGGTGCAGTGGCTCACCCCTGTAATCCCAGCACTTTGGGAGGCCGAGGCGGGTGGATCACCTGAGGTCAGGAGTTTGAGATCAGCCTGGTCAATAAGGCGAAACCCTATCTCTACTAAAAATACAAAATATTAGCTGGGTGTGGCGGCGGGCGCCTGTAATCCCAGCTACTCGGGAGACTGAGGCAGGAGAACTGCTTGAACCCAGGAGGCGCAGGTTCAGCGCCACTGCACTCCAGTCTGGGCAAGAGAGCGAGACTCTTGTCAAAAAAAAAAAAAAATCAGAATGCTGCTATGGGAGAGAGAAAGAACCAGCTGTTCCCAGCAGCCTTCCGTTAGTCAGTCCCAACTACCCTCTACTGCTTCAGTTGCCCACTGATGTTAGTTTTCTCACCCAGTAACTTCGTTGGCTTATGTTTTTTTAGCCGTCTGTACACACTTGAGCTTGCAATCCTGGCATAAGTGATAAGCAAAATAGACATGGTCCCCGCCCTTACGGGGCTCACAGGCTACCTATCACAGAAGAGAGTGAAACGGATTTCTCTCTGGAGAGGCCCACATGCAGAGAAAACTGTAAAAGCTCGCTGGGTTGTAGAAAGAGTTATCTACTACACCCTTGTTACTCCAAGTGTGGTCAAAGGACCAGGACCACAAGATCACCCAGGAACTTGACAGAAACGTACAAGTCAGGTCCTCCCCCAGACCTACCGACTTGGAATCTGCATTCTAATCAGCATGTGTGCACGCCTCAGGTGTGCATACTCAAGTCTGAGAGCCTGGCTCTACACCTCAGAGCCCTCTCGGGGGTAGATGAGGCTGTTGACCATGCTAAAGTTGTGGAAAGGGCTGCTGAAGGGGCTGCTTTGGCCCCCGCTGGTGCTGGCAGGGAAAGGGCTGTAATAGGAAGATCTCTGGCCGGTGCTATTGCTCAGTTGCAAGGTGTCTGCTGAGGCCTCTGAGATGGAGGTCGGGGAGAACATGCTGCTGGAGGGCAGCTGGGCCCCCTGGATCCCTAGGTGGCGGCTGCCAGGGAGAGCCCGCTGGGTACTCACACTGCTGCTGACACTCAAGGAGCTGAGGCTGCTGAAGAAAGTGTTGAGACAAGGGGTGGAGGTGAGCATGGGTCCTCCAGGAGATGAGGCAGTACTCTTGGTGCCCTCCGGAGGCTCTGGGGAGTGGGAAGGCCTCAGCAGAGTGGAGGGGCTCTCTTCTTCTGGCTTCCCACCCACTCCAGACCCCAATCCTGAGGAGAGCCCTTCTTCGGACTTTGATGTCCCGGCAGCCACTGTGGAGCCATTGCTGGCCTCAGAGCGGCGCTTTCGCTTCCGACGGAAGTTCCCGTTGTCAAACATTTTCTCACAGTTCGGATCCAGAGTCCAGTAATTACCCTTTCCTGAGAAGATGAGAAAAACCAAGTGAGAGAAGGACCTATTTTATGCTTGTTTACTCAGCTTCATTTCTGGGAGGAGGAGAGCAGACTCTCATTAGATGCTGACAAAGATGCTCAATTCACTCTAATATTCAAACCAATCCTCTTTTGGGGAAAATGTTACTCTGCTTCAGAGAGAAATCCAGAACAAAGATGTTCTGGCCACCTCTACCTCCTCCTGGTGGTGTCTACTACTTAAATCTGAAGACCTAATTTCATTTCTGAGACACTTATAATTAAATCATGTAACACCTTCACTAATTCTAGATCCAAATTGTATGACCGTGCAAAGTCATGGAATCCTGATGCTACTTAAAGTTGAGCCTTAGACTGGGCCAACGTAGTGAGATGTCTACAAAAAAAAAAAAAAAAGTTTGAGCCTCCCTTTCTTTATTTATAAAATAGAGATAAGGATAGTACTAATTTAGTGGATTGACTGTGAGGATTAACTATATCAGCATAGTAGCTGGCACGCAGTAAGCAGTGCAAAAACAGCACTTATAATTATTATTCGTTGAAAGTGCATATTTCTTCACCTCTGAGAAAATGCCCCACTGGAAAAGGCAATCTCAAAATGACAAAAAAATTATTACTGAGCAATTGTTTTAACTATGCATTGGATGGCATAAATTTTGAGTATGAGGAAGCTCCTGGAATCTATATCCCCTCCTCATTTTGGGCAGGACCTGCCCCTACAAATCCTGCAAATGTTTTACCCATTGGGTAAATAAATTTCAGACACCAGGGCCTCATTTTTCTGCATGTAATGCTAGTTTTGTTCTATTTACCAAAAGTGAGGTAGAAAAGATCTATCATCTTGGAGGATTTTATCTCCCAAAAGCTTTTTTTTCACTTCTGGCAACAAGAATCCGATGTTTGAGAGTGCTGTAGAACGCTTATCTTGTGGTAAGTGCCTCACACGGATAACCTCAGCTATTCCTCACAGCTTTACGGCGATAGAACAGTATTATTGCTTCCACTTTTCAGATGGGAGAACTGGGGTGCAAACTGGTAAGTAACTCGTCATATTCCTAGTTAGTCATGATAGTCAGGATGTAAACAGGCTGGCTCCAGACTCAGCATTAAAAAAAAAAATTATTTATTTATTTATTTATTTATATTATCTGAGACAGGGTCTCCCTCTGTCACCCAGGCTGGAGTACAGTGGCATAACCTTGGTTCACTGCAGTCTTGACCTCCTGGCCTGAAGCCATCCTCCCACCTCAGCCTCCCAGTGTAGCTGTTATGACAGGGAGTATACCACTATGAATGGCTAAAAGACTCAGCATTCTTGCTGGGCACAGCGGCTCACGCCTATAATCCTAGCAGTTTGGGAGGCCGAAACGGGTGGGTCACTTGAGCTCAGGAGTTCAAGACCAACCTGGATAACACAGGGAAAGCCCATCTCTCCATAAAATACAAATTAGCCGGGCACTGTTGGCATGCGCCCATAGTCCCAGCTACTTGGGAGGCTAAGGCAACAAAATTGTTTGAGCTGGTGAGGCAGAGGTTGCAGTGAGATCGTGCCACTGAACTCTAGCCTGGATGACAGGAATGAAACTGTCTCAAAAAAAAAAACCCCTCAGCATTCTTAACTAACCACTGGGCTAGGCTGCCTCCACTGAACCATGTTCTGCAAATAGTTACAGGAAAAAAATATATATATAACTACAATTTCAATAATATCTCCACCTATCTGGATATGTATTTTGTACCACATTGGTATCAACTTTTTTGACAAAAAAACTAGCCATAGACCCTTGAACTTTTAGGATAAAGTCCAGAAAAGTTTACATGACAATTTACATGATAATCTTGGGTAGTACAAAAGCCAAATCAAGAGGATGCATCTTCTAGAACTGCATACCCTGCCCAATACGGTAGTCACTAGCCACACACGATTATTGGGCACCTGAAGTATGGCTAGTCCAAATTAAGATGTAGTGTAAAATACACATGGGATTTTGAAGACTTAGTACCGAGAAAATAACAAAGAATCTCATTAGTAATTTTCATATTTGTTATATGTTGAAACAATATTTTGGATTATTTAGTTTGCATTGTATTTCCCTTGGACAGTGGTGCTCTACAGTGACTTCAGGGATGAGCTCATTCTGAGCTCCAGAATATTCACATAATTTACACAAAATCCTGGATGTCTGTAATGTGCAACTAAAATGGTTTCATCTCTCTTCTCTTTTTTCTATCACAACCCCCTTCCCCTTTCCTTGTTCTGGGTTCCTTCTGAAAACCTCAAGTAGGATTCCGTTTCTCTCTTCTTGTTAATCATTTCTCCACCTCCACCGCTCAGAGCAGGCAACACTCACTCCACTGTAACACAGACCTCCTCACTCCAGGAGCAACTGGGCTTAGACCAAAACCGCAGCAAATTTGGGATCTTCATTTCTAAATTTCTAACTAGTTAAGGTACCCAAACTGCAATTTGCAGGACCTCCCTGCTAAAGTTGTCCCATTCGAGACCCCCGTCTCATGATGCCCATGCCACTATCTCTAGAGATAGGCACCGTACTTGCTCTATTCAGGACACAGTGAGCCTCTCTGGAACCCGATGAGGAGGAAGTGCACCTAGGGACAGCCGAGCTGGCCCCTAGTTCTCCCATCGCGTCTTCTGCGAAACGTGATGGAAATCCCAGCTCACGTGGATCCCTTTATAACAATCCCTTATTTGAGAGCTTACTTGTAAGTAGACCCTCCCTTCAAAAGGCCTGATAAACACCACCCAGGGGTAGCCTCCTGTTCTGGGATACAGATTTTTTTCGTTTCTCTAATTGGCTGGCCTCTGCGAGTGGATGTAAAGGTCAAGCTCCTTTCTCACTGAGTCTTCCTCGCGAAGATCCCCTGCTCCTTCCCTTTGTCCTCCGGGTTGGGTGGTTATTTCTCCACCCGCTCCCACCCGCAGCCTGGACAAGAAGACTCCTGGCAGATCTTCCAGCCGCACACCGACCTCGGCGCCGGCCCTCGCGCCCCGCGTCCGCCCTCCCCGGCTGGAAAGCACCTGCCGGCGGCCCTCACCTGGGTCGTCCTCGTCGCGGGGCACCTTCTTGAAGCAGTCGTTGAGCGACAGGTTGTGGCGGATGGAGTTCTGCCAGCCGGCCTTGCTGCGCTGGTAGAAGGGGAAGCTGTCGGCGACGAACTGGTAAATGTGGCTGAGCGTGAGCTTGCGCTCGGGCGCGCTCTGAATGGCCATGGCGATAAGCGCCGAATACGAGTAGGGCGGCCGCACCATCTTCATCAGGTCCTCGCGGCTGGCCATGGACAGCCAGCCCAGTTCCCCGGGTCCCGCGGGCGCGGCGGGCGAGGCGGGCGCGGCGGGCGCGGCGCTGCGCGATCGGCCGGCCTGAGCCCGCAGCCGAAGGTGCGGCGGCGGGTGGGGCGGCTGCAGGAAGGCCCGGCCGTGCCCGGGGCGGGAGCGGCGGCGGGGCGCCCAGGTACGGCGGCGGCGGCTGCGGCGGCGCCGGAGGGCGGGCTCCCGCCGGGGCCCGGCTTGAGCCACAGTAGGGGGTTGGCGGCGGGCGGGCGGCGGCGCGGCGTAGTCCGCCAGCCCCTGTAAGGCGCCCTGGGGCCGGGGGGCCCCGGGGCGGCCGCGGTGGCGGCGGGCGGGGCAGGCCAAGGCTGCCGAATACACTCCGAGTTGTCGGCACGTAGAGGGCCTCATGTCGGCTGCCGTGGGCGGCGCCGTCGCCGGCCGCGCGCGATGGCGAGCGGGGCTGTCTCGCGCTCGGGCGAGAGCATCCCTTTGCGGGGCCAAACCTGCGGCTCCGCCTCCACCCGCGCTGGGCGCCCGGTGCTCCGGGCCGAGGTCGGGCGGGTGCTCGCGGAGCGCCTGCGAGCTGGCCTCTTATAACCGAGCCCGGCGCGGCGGCTCCTGGGCTGGCCCGGAGCGGGGCGGTGGCCGCGGGCCTGGGCTCTCCACGCCCCCGCCACGCCCCACCTGCCCGCGCGCCCAAACCCGAAGCCAGCCCGCCCCGCCCCTACCACCCCTCTACCCGGGCCCGGGAGCCTCCGGGAGGCCGGCGCCTCCAGGTTTCGGGCGAAAAGCAGCACCCCGTTCCTAGCCCACGTTTCTTAACACCATAATAAGTAAAGCCATGAATATTAAAGAGAAGATAACCTGAAAACAGTACGAATGATTTCCAAAAAGTTAAGTTGGAGTGGCCGCTCGGGCCACCTGCCTAGTCGCCCTTTGCCTTTTCTACCTCTTTCCTCCTAACCTTTTGTCATCGAGTTGCAGTATTCACGTCTAGTCTCAACCGATCGGCTTCCAGTCGAAAATAGTCGATGTGATTTATAGTGCTTTGGGGTATACGGTAGAGGTTATTAACGGGCCCCTTTGGCGTGTCCCCTTCTTGGGGATTTTGTGATGGGAGGAACGGAAATCAGTGTTGAGTTTTTCTAGCCAAACTGTAGGTTCGCTCACATTCGGGAAACATTTGTTCGTTTTCTGTGCGGTTTGTACGGGCTTTCCTTGTGATTTGTTATCTTAAAAGACATAAAGGTGAATGTTTTCAAAGACATTTAAATAAGTAGCTTCGGAATTAGCATTTTAAACCCGAAAGTTTCCAAGTTTTAAGTAGTATAAACTGTGCAAGAAGCGCTCATTTATAAAAACAGTCTCATCTAACGGGGAAATCTGTGACTTGCCCTCTACTTTTGCTAATTTTTTTTAATGCATCTCCCTGCCAGGGAAAACAAATAAAACTTGTAAAATACTGTGGCGACCTCCCGTTCCACGTAATCATCCTCGATTGGCTCAGAACAACAGTAAGAAAATTGTTTCTTTTACTGTTAAAAGTATTCCTATATGTGTTCTTAATACATGACAGGTCCGAGGTTTTCATTTAAACGAGAGGGAGAAGGAAAACGTTTTTTTCTATTTGCCAATTGCCGACTGGCAGTTCAGAATATTTAATCATTCGGAAACTTCCCTTCTCCAAGGCATTTATTTTCATGATGAAACTAGTTATGTATTTTGGAGGAATTTTTTTTCTTCTGGTGTCTCACCTCTTAAACATGAAATCCAAAAATATTTAATCAGCAAATTTGGATACCTAAAATGCAAATCACACTTCACATGTCACTATTTAGTCGCCTTTTCTGGGACCAGAAAGAAATTATTGTCAACCCTTTAAAGCACTGTTTCTTTTCAATCTTCAGGCAAATGCTGTAGAAAAGAATAGTGTTTGTCTTAATTGTATTTTGGTTCAAGGATCTAAAATGTTTTCATAATTTAGATAAGCCCAGTGTTGTTTTTTTCTTCCTAAATGGCCTAAAATGAAATGATTTTTTTTTTTTTTAAATAAGGATGACAACTATGACAGGAAATTGGAAATTGGAAAACTTTTTTTGTTGTTGTTTTTTTGAGATGAAGTCTTGGTCTGTTGTCCAGGGTGCAATGGCGTGATCTCCGGCTCACCGCAACTTCCGCCTGCGGGGTTCAAGTGATTCTCCTGCCTCAGCCTCCAGAGTAGCTGGGATTACAGGCGCCCACCACCACACCAAGCTAATTTTTGTATTTTTAGCAGAGACAGGGTTTCACTATGTTGGCCAGGCTGGTCTCGGAACTTCTGACCTCCGATGATCCACCCGCTTCGGTTTCCCAAAGTACTGGGATTACAGGCGTGAGCCACCGTGCCTGGCTTGGAAAACAGTTTAAAATAAGTTATGATACTGAACTTTAATATTTGTTCTTAAATGTAAAGTTCTAAACTAAAAAGAGAAATTCCAAAAGAAAAGCTGGGAACCTAGATGGCAATAAATTACGCAAAATTTGAAACCATCTCCCTGTAGTAATTTATGTCCTTAAAAATATAATAATTTATCTTTTAGCAGATTGCTTGCCCATACATACTTTGCAGTTTTTCTTTAGAGTCAAATTCTTAGCCCAATAGCTCCAAATTATTCTGAATAAGAGACCACGATGTCACATTATTCTTTCTTGTTTTGATTAAAGGTTCTACCTGCGTGGGTTATTTTGTTTCTTAACTGTAGGTTAGTGTGTGTGTGTGTGTGTGTGTGTGTGTGTGTGTGTGTGTACCTTAGTTTTATTTAAAAATGATAGAGCCACCTAGCGACTCTTCACTTCTGTTACAGCATACATCTCTGTAGGGATCTGTGGGGTGGACGCCCCCTCTAGGGGTTTGGAAGTTACATTTTCATATCTATTTTCAGTTACGTATTAGATATAATTTTTATTGTTCATGGCCTAAATTATTGAATGTCAAAATCAAAATAAAGTTTTTGGTCTCTGTTTTTTTAATTAAACAAAAAAAGCATTTGATGAACTTAAATAAACAGATAAAAACTGTGTTTAAAATGCAAGTTCTCTGTAATAATGTTTTGTTAAATTGCCTTTTACAATATAATCAAGGCAATTGATTAAGACACCTATGCCAATGTAAAATAAGAATAGCCTTACCAACAAGGTGCAACCCCGTCTCTACTAAAAATACAAAAATTAGCTGGGTGTGGTGGCAGGCACCTGTAGTCCCAGCTACTCGGGAGGCTGAGACAGGAGAATTGCTTGAACCCAGGAGGCAGAGGTTGCAGTGAGCCGAGATCGCGCCATTGCACTCCAGCCTGGGCAACCGAGTGAGATTCCGTCTCAGAAGAAAAAAAAAAAGGTAGGCAGTTGCAGACCGGGCGCGGGGGCTCACGGCTGTAATACCAGCACTTTGGGAGGCTGAGGTGGACGGATCACTTGAGGTCAGGAGTTAGAGACCAGCCTGGTCAACATGGTGAAACCCATCTCTACTAAAATACAAAAATTAGCCGGGTATGGTGGTGGGCGTCTGTAATTCTAGCTACTGGAGAGGCTGAGGCAGGAGAATCGCTTGAACCTGGAAGGCTGAGGTTGCAGTGAGCCAAGGTCGCGCCATTGCACTCCAGCCTGGGCGACGGAGCGAGACTCCGTCGCAAAAAAAAAAAAAAAAAAAAAAAAAAAAAAAAAAAAAAAAAAAAAAAAAAAAGAGAATAGTAGACAGTTGCATGTTTTCATCACTGGAAAATGAAACATTTTGGGAAATTATTCAACCCAAAGAAAACATCTCATTTATTTTCCACTGCTGTTTGGTAACATTCTTGTTGCTTCTTTGAAATGGCAGAGCAGCAATAGTGAATTATAATGGAATGTAGTCATTTTTAATAAATACTGTAATGGAATGTAAAATGTATTACACTCATTAATTTCCAGCATCCTAGAAATATTGGTACATTAGTGTTTGTTAACATTTTTACATATTTCCAAAGGAAGAAAACAGTAATATAAATTGAGAATAGCCTCAGTGCTCTTAACTTTGAATGGCTGCCAACTTAGACCAACATCATGCTGGGTGCAGAATCAGTCCTTCCCGTCTCAGCACCGTGATTTACTCATATCGGTGAAAAAAAACACAAATAGCTATCTACCCGTGTCTCCTATCTAGCTTTCTACTTTGCACTAGTTAGTATACCTCTCCGACAGCTTCAAGTATGTAAATCAGAAGCTCTTTGAAGATGAATCTTTGTAATTATTATTATTATTATATTTTTTGAGACGGAGTCTCACTCTGTCGCCCAGGCGTGGAGTGCAGCTCGGCTCACTGCAAGCTCCGCCTCTCGGGTTCAAGTGATTCTCTTACTTCAGCCTCGCGAGTAGCTGGCATTACAGGCGCCCGCCACCACAACCGGCTAATTTTTTGTATTGTTTTTAGTAGAGACGGGGTTTTACCACATTGCCCGGGCAGGTCTCAAACTCTGGACCTCAAGCGATCCGCCTACCTGGGCCTCCCAAAGTGCTAGGATTACAGGCATGAGCCACTGCACCCGGCCTTATAATTTACTCTTTAAAAACAACTTGCACACTTTAGAATAAGTGAATATCAATTTTTGAAATATCAATATCTGTTGAATTAATAAGTGGCTACTTACGAACACCTCGTTGGAACAGAAATGAGCCTATTCAAGGAAGTGTAAAAGTACACACCCACAAAACAAACAAATCCCAAAATGGGACCTGGGAAAAATTTCTGTAGCAAAAAAGAGTAGAAGCATTATCCAATTTTGGAGAAAATGCCCCACTCTGAAAATAATTTACTAGAGTGGTGGGAAGATTTTAGAAAGTGTCTGCTTTTGTTTTCAGTACAATGTAAGAAAGTTTGGCCTTGATGAAACAAGACGTTAGGATAAGATGAAAAACAAGCAAGCTTTGGTACAAGTAGAGATGAAAAAGGAGGTGAGAAAATAATGCAAGAAAACTTGAATTGTGGTAGGAGAATACAGCTTTTAGAGTAAGAGACCAAAATATGTAAAGTTAATTAGTGCATTTATTGTTTTGATGAGGAAAGGATGCTTTATTTAAGGAAAGATATTGAGATAACTGAAGCTGGATCCACTACCTGATTCCTTATTTGGTGTCTTTTTTTTTTTTTTGAGGTAGAGTCTTGTCCCATCACTCAAGCTGGAGTACAGTGGCACAATCTTGACTCACTGCAACTTCTGCCTCCCAGGTTCAAGCGATTCTCCTGCCTCAGCCTCCCAAGTAGCTGGAATTACAGGCGCCCACCACCATGACCAGCTAAGTTTTGTATTATTAGTAGAGATAGGGCTACACCATGTTGGCCAGGCTGGTCTCTACCTCCTGACCGCAGGTGATCTGCTTGCCTCAGCCTCCCAAAGTGCTGGGATTATAGATAGGCGTAAGCCTCTGCACCTGACCTCGTGTCATTTTTTTCCAACTTCTTTTTTTTCTTTTGAAATTAGGTTTTGCTCTTGTTGCCCAAGCTGGAGTGCAATGGCACGATGTCAGGTCACCACAATCTCTGCCTCCCCGGGCTCAAGCCATTCTCCTGCCTCAGCCTCTTGAGTAACTAGGATTCCACCACGCCTGGCTAATTTTTTGTATTTTTAGTAAAGACTGGGTGTCACTATGTTGGTCAGGCTTGTGTTGAACTCCTGACCTCATGATCCACCTGCCTTGGCCTCCCAAAGTGTTGGGACTACAGGTGTGAGCCACCGTGCCCAGCCTATTTTTTTCCAACTTCTGACCACTTGGTTCTCATTTTAAAGTTGGTAGTGTCATTAGAGAGGGGCAAACTGAACAACCTCTCTCCCATTCCTTTGATACCTCAAAGGCTATGACTTACAGACTGAAACAGAACTCAGAAGGACTATTCATTTGCTCTTTTAACAAATATTTACATTTTACTTACTGAGTCTAGTGTTGGTGGGAAACTGAAGCAGTCCTTTCCCTCCATGAAAGCAAGCTTTCCACTAAGGTGACATTTATTTTCTGTTCCACGAGTCCATTTCCCTTCCAAGCTTTTTATGTTGACATTAACCAAACTACCGCTGCCTGTCACCCCACTCATCCACCTAGGAGTTGGGGAAGACTGGAGTGAGCTACAAATACAGAGTGAACCAAAATGAAACCCAGGGCACGCAGAAGCAGGGGTATGGCCCAGGAACCACTCAGCCATATACCAGCCGACACCAGAGACCCATGGCCCTCTTCCCACTGCAAACATTAGGCATATGAAGACTAGCAAAAAGGATGAATCCTGAGCATTCTAGAAGCCTAAGCATCTGAGGATCCCACAGAAGTTCCATATACTTAGTCCAGAAAAATAAGAGAAAAAATGGTCAGCCAAAATATTGATGCTCCAGCAATTCCTGTGCCTGAGCAAAGGTTGTTCATCTGCCCTTCCTCTGCTTGAACCTGAAGCCCCTTCCCCTTGTGAGTCTCACTCCTCCCATGTCTCTGGAATGCTTCCTGGCCCCTGGCTCCAGGTGGTTAACCCCATTCTTGAGCTTCCTCAGCTAACTTCTCACACTCTTCCTTCTGCTTTTGCCCCAGCCTCCCAGTGAGTCTTCAGCTTTCCTCCAAGATCGGAGATCTGAGATCTTTTCTGGCAGCGCTTCCCTGCCCAGATTGAATCATGGTTCCCCTAGAATCCTCCCATGGTGTCCTCCCCTGCAGTGATCTCCACAGCACAGAAGGCCGCATTACTCTCCACTCCTCCCACCTCAGGGTCAGAAGGCAGATTGGTATCATCTTTGCTCACTATTGCCCCTGCCTGAACATTCTTTCTCCTCTCTCTTACCAAAAACTCCTTCAAGTCTTTTAGCTGTTCTGCCTTCTCTCCCTCCTTCTTCTTCATTAGACTTCACTCTCTGGCCACACTCTTCCAGTCTCCCCCAAGCCCTCCATCATGATGGGGTGGCCCAGCATTCTCCCGATGACTCGTCGATTTCCCTGGCCCCCCATTTTCAATAACCAACACTTCTGCCATTAGCCACCCGCTATCCCAGATGTTCTCCGAGAATGGGGACTGCTTCTTTTTGCTCATATATTTTTAGAGCTAACAGTTATGACACATGTACTAAAAAGCTGGCACTGTGCTCGGCACCCCGCGTCCCATTTAATTCTCATGGCAATCCTATGGGATAAGAACTGTTATTCCACATTTTACAGAAAAAGCAACAGACACAAAGAGATTAAGTAACTTCACTGGGGTCCCCCAACTTATAAGTATGCAGCTGAGGTTCAAACCTAGGCAGTCTGTCTGGGGAACACATGCTATTAGAACATAGCTTGATCTGCCTCCCCCATAATTTCCCCAGGCTCAGTCCACTGCTTGACTTGAATGCATCTTCAACTGTTGTTTGTTGCTTGAATAAATTAGAAAGCATTACATGGTATTTTTTAAAACAATATAAAAAATTTTTTGCACGCAGACATGTGCAGGGTGAAGAACATGTGGAGATACAGGAAGACAACCCTCTGCAAGCCAAGGGAGAGGCCCTCAGGGAAAATCAATCTGCCAACACCTTGATCTTGAACTTCTAGCCCCAAGAACTATGAGGAAATGCATTTCTGTTTTTGTTTTTTTGTTTTTTGAGATAGAGTCTGGCTCTGTCACCCAGGCTGGAATGCAATGGCGTGATCTCGGCTCACTGCAACCTCTGCCTCCTGGGTTTTCAAGCAATTCTCCTGCCTCAGCCTCCCAAGTAGCAGGGATTATAGGCATCCGCCACAACACCCAGCTAATTTTTGTATTTTCAACAGAGACAGGGTTTTGTCATGTTGGCCAGGCTGGTCCTGAACTCCTGACCTCATGACCTCTGGTGATCCTCCCACCTCGGCCTCCCAAAGTGCTGGTATTACAGGCGTGAGCCACCATGCCTGGCCACATTTCTGTTCTTTAAGCCATACAGTCTATATGATACTTTGTTGTGGCAGCCCTAGCAAACTATTATATAGGTGGGTTTCCATTCCTTCCTCTGTTTTAAAAATTTTAATTACTGTTTTTTTTTTTTTTTCTTTAGAGATGGAGTCTTGCTCTATTGCCCAGGCTGGAGTACAGTGGTGAGATATAGCTCACTGTACTCTCAGACTCCTGGGCTCAAGCCATCCTCCCACCTAAGCCTCTCAAGTAGCTAGGACTACAGGCACATACCACCATGCCTGGCAAATTTTTAATTTTTATTTTTTGTAGAGCTGGAGTCTCACTATGTTGCCCAGGCTGGTCTCAAACTCCTGGCCTCAATATACTGAGCCTCCTTCCTTGGGCTCCCAAAGTGCTGGGATTATAGAAGTGAGCCACCTTGCCTGGCCATCTGCAGAATTCTCTGAAAACCTGCTTCTCCTCCTTTGTTCCTGATCTCTGTGGAGGGTCTCTTGTTGATCTAGTTATCTAAGCCAGAGAATTAACGATCTTCTACCTCAGTGACCAAGTCGTGCTATGATAGCACTTTACTCTCTGTCCCACTGGCAGCATTGAGGTTCACCCACCTTCATTCCCTCCTGGATTACTGCTGTTGGTCCCTTGCTGGCCTCCCTGCCTCCTCTTGTGCCTTCCAGTCCTCTCTCTACACCACCCTCATAATGATCTGCTAAGAGGGCAGATCCAGTCATGAGCCTCCCGTGCTTCCAACTCTCAGTGGCTCCCATTGCACGACACTTGTGAACCTAGCAGAGGCAGCTCATTTAGCCAGCCTTGTCTGCACTCTGTGATGGCTTCACACTCTTCTAAAGCTCAGTTTTGCCAAATCTGGTCATTCTGATGTCCTCTTCATGAGTTTTGCTGATTCTCTATGCCACTTATGCTATTAATTACTTAATGTTTTTCTTTTAATAGATTCAATTTTTAAACTTAAATTCCATTTCCTCCCCACCCCCCCCTTTTTCTTTTGGAGATGAGGTTTCTTGTCACCCAGGCTGGAGTGCAGTGGCACGATCTTGGCTCACTGCAACCTCCACCTCCTGAGTTCGAGCAATCCTCCCACCTCAGCTTCCAGAGTAGCTGGGACCACAGGTGCGTACCACTACACCTGGCTAAGTTTTGGTATTTTTGGTAGAGACAGAGTTTTGCTGTGTTGCCCAGGATGGTCTTGAACTCCCGAGCACAAGCGATCTGCCCACCACAGCCCCCCAAAGTGCTGGGATTACAGGCGTGAGCCACCACACTTGGCCCTATTTTTTGAAAAAGAAACCATACAGCATTACTGTAAATTAAAAATTTGAAAGATCACTTGCTATAAACAGAAGGTAAACAATATAAATAGATCATTAATTGTACTGATAAAATTGTTTCCTGGCTGGGCACTGTGGCTCACTGCCTGTAATCCCAGCACTTTGGGAGGTGGAGGCGGGCAGATCACTTGAGGTAAGGAGTTCGAGACCAGCCTGGCCAGCATGGTGAAACCTTGGCTCTACTCAAAATACAAAAATTAGCTGGGTGTAGTGGTGCATGCCTGTAATCCCAGCTACTCGGGAGGCTGAGGCATGAGAATCGCTTGAACCCAGGAGGCAGAGCTTGCAGTGAGCCGAGATCGCGCCACTGAACTCCAGCCTGGGCGACAGAGCGAGACTCTGTCTCAAAAAAAAAAAAAATTGTTTTCTTATGTAATGTTTCAAATGTTTTAAAATATAAGCATAAATACTGTAATACAAGTTAATTTCATTGATTACCAAAGATCCAAACCTAAAAATAGATCTTCAATAAGGATAGAACTATTATGATCAGTATAGAAGCAAAGTGATATTAAATTTAATGAGGATTATTTTCAAAATATGTTCTAAATTAGTAAAACAAATTCCGTTTCATAAACTTTTTAAAACCAGCATGCCAGGCATCGTGGCTCACACCTGTGATCCTAATCCTTAGGGAGGCCAAAGCAGGCAGATTGCCTGAGCTCAGGAGTTTGAGACCAGCCTGGGCAACACGCTGAAACCCCGTCTCTACTAAAATACAAAACAATTAGCCGGGTGTGGTGGCATGTGCCTGTAGTCCCAGCTACTCGAGAGGCTGAGGCACAAGAATTGCTTGAACCCGGGAGGCGGAGGTTGCAATGAGCTGAGATCACGCCCCTGCACTCTAGCTTGGGGGACAGAGCAAGACTTTGTCTCAAAAAACAAACAAATAAAAAAACCAGCATGAAGAATTGCAGCTCTCATGTGTCTATATGGGAATGGAAAAGGGTATTTAATTGCCCCATTTGATAGGTTTGGCTGACTTTTTATTTTATTTTTATTTTTTATTTTGAGACAGAGTCTCCCTCTGTCACTCAGGCTGGAGTGTAGTGGTGCCATCTTGGCTCACTGCGGCCTCGAACTCCCTGGCTCAAGTGATCCTCCCACTTCAGCCTCCCAAGTAGCTGGGACCATAGGCACATGCCACCACTCCCGGCTAATCTTTTAATTTCTTTGTATTTGAGTAGAGGCAGGGTCTCACTATGTTGCCCAAGCTAATCTCGAACCCCTGGGCTCAAGCGATACTCCCACTTTGGCCTCCCAAAGTGCTGGGAATATAGGCATGAGCCACTGTGCCTGGCCTTGCTACCTTTTATTCAATAAATATTGGCTTCCAAAAGCCATCTTAAGTAATCCTAGGATCTGTTGTGAATTTATGCAGACATTAGGTTGGCGTAAAAGTAATTGCAGTTTTTGCCATTAAAACTTTTTTGCCATTACTGTTCATGGCAAAAACCGCAATTACTTTTGCACCAACCTAAGTATAATCCCAGATAATATCAAAAAGGAATAGAGAAAGGATTTCATGTCCCTGACTACAGTTACTGGACAATAATTATGAAAATCTTTTGTCTTGGCTGGGTGCGGTGGCTCACGCCTGTAATCCCAGCACTTTGGGAGGCTGAGGTGGGCGGATTACTTACCAGCCTGGCCAGTATGGTGAAATCCTGTCTCTACTAAAAATACAAAAATTAGCTGGGCGTGATGGCGCATGTCTGTAATCCCAGCTACTCAAGAGGGCTGAGGCAGGAGCTTAAACTGGGAGTTGGAGGTTGCAGTGAGCTGAGGTCATTGTACTGCACTCCAGCCTCGACCACAGAGTGAGACTGCCTCACAAAAGAAAAGAAAGAAAGAAAAGAAGGAAGGAAGGAAGGAGGGAGGGAGGGAGGGAGGGAACGAAAGGACGGAAGGAAGGAAGGAAGGAAGGAAGGAAAGAGAGAGGAAAGAAGGGAGGGAAGGAGGGAGGACGGAAGGAAGGAAGCAATGAAGAGACTGTCTCACAAAAGAAGGAAGGAAGGAAAGAAAAAGAAAGAAAAAGCTGTCTCACGAAAGAAAGAAAAAGAAAGAAAGAAGAACAAAAGAAAGAAAAGAAAGAGACTGTCTCATGAAAGAAAGAACGAAAGAAAGAAAGAGAAGGGAAAAAGAAAGAAGGAAAGGAAGTAAACCTTTTTCCAGCTGTGTCAAACGATTTTCCTGCCCTGCAAAATGTTTTCGGTAAGCATTTCAGGTGAGTTTATGACCAGGTTCATTTATGAATACAAGAAATATCTATTGAGCATGCCAGACCCTGGCTCTAGCTGTAGGTATAAGTGATAAACAATGAATCCTGGCCGGGCGTGGTAGCTCACACCTGTAATCCTAGCACTTTGGGAGGTCAAGGTGGGTGGATCACGAGGTCAGGAGTTCAAGACCAGCCAGGCCAAGATGGTCTCTATTAAAAATACAAAACTTAGCAGGGCGTGGTGGTGGGTGCCTGTAATCCCAGCGACTCGAGAGGCTGAGGCAGAGAGTTGCTTGAACCCAGGAGGCGGAAGTTGCAGTGAGCCGAGATTGCACCCCTGCACTCCAGCCTGGGAGACAGAACGAGACTCCATCTCAAAAAAAAAAAAAAAAAAAAAAAAAAAAAAAAGAATCCCTGCTCCAACAGAGCTTCAGACAAGATTCCCAGTCTGCATGACCCAGGGGACCAAGAGACTCCGTGGCCCCGGCCACCCCCTGCCCAGGCTTCACAATTTCGAAGGTCACTTTATCATGCCTGGGAAAACTGAAATAAGCTTGTCTTTTAAGACCAAATTAGACTTTCAAATGAGCAAAACTTATCTACAAGATATGCTAATTTGCAAATCCTCACCCAGTCATGCACATGATCTTTATGAAGATAGAAGTTTTCTTCTGGAAAGACTGAATTCTTCTCTCTTACAGAAAGGCATGGGCCGGGTGTGGTGGCTCACGTCTGTAATCTCAGCACTTTGGGATGCCAAGGTGGGAGGATCACTTGAGCCTTGGAGGTGGAAGCTACAGTGAGCTATGATTGTGACATTGCACACCAGCATAGGTGATAGAGCAAGACCCTGTCTCAAAAAAATCAAATCAAATCAGCGGCTTCATCAGTTTGCTGGCCTACATTATATATAAAATATCTTTGTATAAGTGACAGATGTATTTTACTGACTTACCATACCTCTTCTTAACCAACTTCCAATTGAATCCAGACCCATTCTTCTAGTCCCAGCTGTCACAGCCTTTATATCCTACAGCCCTCTGCTTCGTTTCTGCTTTTTAAAGTTAGTGACTGCCTTTCATATAATAGGAACCCATAGATGTTTTTGATGATGATGACGATCATGATGACTATGACAACAACTAAGATACTGCTGCTGCTGCTGCTGCTGCTGTTGTCGACCGTGATAATATTGGTGACAACCTTGATTGTATGGCTGCTTCCTGATTCTAGATCTACATGGATCAAACCCACTAGCCAGGGTTGAGATTGGAGAAGCTGAACTGACCTAATTTTCCAACCAGTGCCTCCCAGTCCTAGTGTGGAGTCTTTCAGGGAGTTTGTTAAAATACAGATTCCTTGGCACTGCCCAAGATGCCAAGTCTCCAAGAGAGTCTGTATCTCTAGGGTGGGATGCCTGCAGGCTATGTACTTTTTAACCTCCTCCTTCCTCCCCCCAGTGATTCTGACACTGTCGAGTTTGGGAGCGTAATTAACTATTTAAAACCTTTAAAATGAAAAGAAATGTTGCTTTATCGAGGTAAATGATAAACTAGTAATTCCCAAGTTGGGGAGATCTGAGAGGAACCTCAGAATCAAAGTCTTTTTTTGTGTGTCTGAGATAGGTTCTTTCTGTGTTGCCCAGGCTGGAGTGCAGTGGCACAAGCATGGCTCACTGCAGCCTCGACCTCCGTGACCCAAGCGATCCTCCCACCTCATTCTCCCAAGTAGCTGGGACCACAGGTATGTGCTACCACACCGGGCTCATTTTAAAATTTTTTGTAGTGACAAGGACTCTCTATGTTGCCCAGGCTGGCCTCAAACTTCTGGGTTCAAGCGATCCTCTTGCCTCAGCCTCCCAAAGTGTGGGGATTACAGGCATGAGCCACCATGCGCAGCACACACTTTTTCAATATTGAGTATAATCAAAGTTAACTAAAATAGGTGAAAAACATTTTATTGTTTTAACTTCCTCTTGTTTAATTATGAGTAAGTTTCTGTATCTCCTCATATATTTATTCTTTTTCTGTGATCAATGTCCTTTGCATGTTCTTGTTGGGTTGTTTGAATTTTTTATTTTTATTTTTTTGGGGAACAGAGTCTCACTGTCGCCTAGGCTGGAGTGCAGCGGTATGATCTCAGCTCACTGCAACCTCCGCTTCCCAGGTTCAAGCAATCCTCCTGCCTCAGGCTCCTGAGTAGCTGAGATTACAGGTGCCTGCCATCATGCCCCACTAATTTTTGTTTTTTTTTAGTAGAGGTGGTGTTTCACCATATTGGCCAGGCTGGTCTTGACCTCCTGACCTTGTGATCCACTCGCCTCGGCCTCCCAAAGTGCTGGGATTACAGGTGTGAACCACCGCGCCCAGCCAGGGTTGTTTGAATTTTTGTTATGCATTGACAAGAATCTTTCCATTAGCCCTGTGATGGGCAAACTACATGCCTTCTGTAAGCTTTGGTTTTCTCATCTGGAGAATAAGAACAATAATGCTAATAGTAATTGTAACTTACATGGGCCACTTACAGCAGGTACTTTTCTAAGCAATTCTCTCATGTCAAGGCTGCTAGTTCATACGGTGCCTTGGAGCAAATAAAAAAGAGGCACGTTTTCCTTGGGCTGGTACCACCCTGTGGTGGGGCACAGGGCTCGAGAACAAGCACTGGATTTCAGCCTTACTTATTCCCTTAGTAGTTTGCCTTCCTTCAGGCACAACCTGCCTAACCATTCACAGCAGTCCTGTCTCTTTTAATTTTTATAAACAATCCCATAAAGAACGGACTATTATCCTCATTTTAGTTCACTTCTCCAGGACCACATAGTAAATTAGTGGCAAATTCAGAGCCTATGATTAATTGTTGTGCTGTATGGCACCTACACACAGGGTTGAAGTTTGAAGTCAGTCTCAATCAGGACAGTCCTCATGAAGCACTCAGCACAGTGCCTGATGGGTCGTAAATGCTTAATAAAATGTATGGGATATTAGCCTTTAGTCTGTCATGCATTGCAAATATTGTTTTCCAGTTTCATCATTTGGCATTTGATTTTGCTTGTGGTGTTTGCTAACCTACACAACTTTTTTTTTCTTCGAAACGGAGTCTCGCTCTATCACCCAGGCTGGAGTGAAGTGGCGCAGTCTTGGCTCACTGCAACCTCCGCCTCCTGAATTCAAGCGATTATCCTGCCTCAGCGTCCCAAGTAGCTGGGATTACAGATGCGTGCCACCATGCCCGGCTAATTTTTTGTATTTTTAGTACAGACGAGGTTGCACCAGGCCGGTCTCGAACTCCTGACCTCGTGATCTGCCTGCCTTGGCCTCCCAAAGTGCTGGGATTACAGACATGAGCCACAGCACCCAGCCCTACACAATTTTTATGTAATCAAATTTCTTTATCTTTTCCATTATGACTTTTGTTACGACTTTTGTTTTGGTTGGCATTGTAAAGACAAAATAATTGAATAAGATAACCTCTCTTGTGTTAATTGAGGAACAGGCAAACTTAGACCCCAAAATACGAGATGACAGTGGGCTTCTCTCATGGAACTGTCTAGACTAGGGAGGAAGTTCTGCTCCTCTGGGCTCCTAGGAACCCAGGCACCTTCTCTGTTAAGATTATCTCATCTCTTGTCCTTAACCCCACCACAGCAGCTGGCTTCCTAGTACCACATGTATGCTCCTACCCCTGGGAAAGCGAAGGGATGGGCTGGGCACAGTGGCTCATGCCTGTAATCCCAGCAATGTGGGAGGCTGAGGTGGATGAGCCACTTGAGGTCAGGAGTTTGAGACCAACCTAGCCAACATGGTGAAACCTATCTCTATTAAAAATACAAAAATTAGCTGGACGTGGTCGTGGGCGCGTAATCGCAGCTACTCAGGAGGCTGGAGCAGGAGAATTGCTTGAACCGGGAGGCAGAGGTTGCAGTGAATGGAGATTGCACCACTGCACTCTATCCTGGGCAACAGAGCAAGACTCCTTCTCAAAACAAAACAAAACAAAACAGAAAAAAGTGGAAGATTAGGAAGTGGAAAATAAGCATTAATAACTTCCCTCAAAGAAAGTGACGAGGATTTCTCCTTAAATTCATCGGAGCTTAGTCACGTGGCCCCACCTGGTTGCAAAGGACACTGGGAAGTGCAGTCTTAAGCTGGGCGTGCTGTGCCCTGCTGAAAGGCATACCACAGCAGCCATGCCAGGGAAACAGAGAATACCAGGCCACAACTGACCGTCAGTACCACACCTCTCCAAATCCTGTGTATGTGAAATTACTCCCTGCCTGAACTTCTGGATCTTTTCCTCAGCTACAAGAATTACAGTTCTTGTAGATGCAGATTCTGCTTTTTGTTGTTGTTTTATTTTCCCCAAGCTTTTTTGTTGGGGATAATTATAAGAGACAATTCAGAATTAGAAAAGAGAGACCAGGTGTGGTAGCTCACACCTGTAATCCCAGCACTTTGGGAGGCCCAGGCAGGTGGATCACCTGAAGTCAGGAGTTTGAGACCAGCCTGGCCAACATGGTGAAACCCCCATCTCTACTGAAAATACAAAATTAGCCGGGTGTGGTGATGCATGCCTGTAGTCCCAGCTACTTGGGAGGCTGAGCCAGGGGAATCGCTTGAACCCAGGAGGCTGAGGCTGCTGAAGTGAACTGAGATTGCACCACTGCATTCCAGCCTGGGCAAGACAGAGCAAGACTCCGTCTCAATGAAAAAAGAAAGAAAAGAGAGAGAAAGAATACTCTTTTCCTACTGAGGGTCTTGGGACATTCTCCTTCTTTGGTCTGACCACCTTTCCAGCCTTTTAGCCAGTTAGTTGCTGCTGCTCCTCAGAGGCTCACAGCCTCATCCTCAGGCAGCCCTGGCTCTTCCTCACCTCCCCAAAGTAGCTGAGGGATCCTTGATAATAGTCTCATGTTAATCTTTATTCATAGCTCATTCACAGTAGGTAATTAGGATGTGTTTCTGTGACTATTTGGTTGAGGCTTGCCTGACAGGGCTGCGGACTGTGGATTTCCAGGGCAGAGGCTGTGTCTGTTTTGCTCACTTCTAGGAATAGAACGTAGTCCTGGGCACAGAGTATGTACTCAATAAATATTTCCTCCACAAATGAACAAATTGTGAGAGAGGAAGGCAGAGAGCCGTGAGAGAATGAAGGAGGCTACCACAAAATTAGCTGATGTCTTGGGATGCCATGGGTACCCTGTCAGGGCTGAGAGTGGGGGGCTGAGAAGTGGTAGTGAGATGGGTATAGCCTGGACAGATCTGGTGGAAACCGATGTACTGAATACTACAGTCTGCAGCCATCCGTAGACAGGGCAAAACCTCTTCAGGGCGGAGCAGTGTTGGTAAGAAATGCCCATTCTACTGTATTCCACTCTACTCTGTTCTACTCTACTGCACTCTATTCCATTCTACCCTACTCTACTCCATTCAACTTTACTGTACTCCACTCTACTCTATTCCAGTCTACTGTGTTCCACTCTACCCTACTCTACTGTCCCCTACTCTACTGTCCTCTCCTCTCCTCTACTGTACTCCCCTCTGCTCTACTGCATTCTACTGTACTTTACTGTAATCTGTCTTCTACTGCTACTGGCAGCCGCCCCACTCTACTGTACTGTACTCTACCCACTATACTGTGATTATATTATATCTACTGTACTAGACTAATACTTCAGTCTGCTGTATTTACTCGCACTCTGGTTCTAGCGTACTTTACTGTACTTTACCAAAAAATACTATGCCTCTACTCCCAGCCCTACTCTACTCACTCTCTCTGCTGTACTCCACTCCACTCCACTCTAACTCTACTGTAGTCATAATCCACTGCTACTGTTTACTCTAGCCTACCAACTTCTACTGTTTTCTAGCTCTACTTACTCACGTACTCTAGCTGTTACTCCACTCTACCCTATTCTACTGTACTGTACTCTAGTCTACTCAACTCTACTGTACTTTTCCCAACTCTACTGTACTTCACTGTACTGTACTTCACTCTGTACTGTACTATACTCTATCCTACTCTACCCTACTCTATTATACTCTACTGTAGTCTACTCTACTGTGATCTACTGTACTATAGTTTACTGTACTCCACTCTACTCTGTGTGGGTAGAGGCCTCTGTCCCTTTAGAAGATGCATGGATGCTTAATAAATAATTGTTGAATTAATGAAATGTTACATGTTAGACTTTTCCTAGCCTTTCTGTGAAATAAAATTACTGGTTCCATGACTTCATTCGTTTTTCTGGAACAAAGCTAAATCTTCTGTCAGAGATTTATTTCGAGAATTTACTATTAATTAATCTAAAAGTGACACTAACGTTTAAGGAAAATATAAGTTAGAAGTACTGGTAAAACAAAAGTAATTAAGATGCCATGATTTCCCTATTATCGTTACACTTTGACATTGTTATCGAGTGTTGTCAGGTGTCCTAGTCAATAAAGTATAGCATATTGACTATCAAAATTAAACTGCTGAGGCACTGTTTCATTTTGGACAGGTATGAGCTATATTATTTCTAATGTGTCCATTTATATCTATTGCTGACCAATAAAGAATTTTTGCATTTGATCAACTTGAGACATTTAAGCACTTTATAATAGACCATCTTCCTGTTTGCTGTTTAGGTTTTCTCCTGTTAAATAATTTCAAGAAAGTGAAAGAAAAAAAAAAAAAAAACAGAGTGGATGAGCTAGCAGTTCTTCCTTCCAATCCTCAGTCTAGTCCTTTGCGTAACCAACGCACTGTTGACTTTTGCAAAAATTAATAGGAGAGCAAGGTTTGGTTCTAACTTTCCCATATTAATGCACCTATTAGTTTTTTTTATTTTTGAGACGGGGTCTCACTCTGTTGCCCAGGCTGGAGTACAGTGGTACAATCTCGGCTCACTGCAACCTCTGCCTCCCAGGTTCAAGTGATTCTCCTGCTTCAGCCTCCCAAGTAACTGCGATTACAGGCATGTGCCACCACACCTGGATAATTTTTGTATTTTAGTAAAGACAGTGTTTCATCATGTTGGCCAGTCTGGTCTCGAACTCCTGGCCTCAAGTGATCCACCTGTCTCGGCTTCCCAAAGTGCTGAGATTACAGGTGTAAGTCACCGTGCCTGGCCTACCTGCTAAATTTTATTGCTTGAAATTAGTTCACTTTTATTGTTGACACTCTTTACGAAGAATACTTGGAGGAAAGTCTTTTGAAAAGAAGACTTATAATATTTGTTGTACCTGATGACGCTTTTGTACTATTTGTTCAGTAGTAAGTCTCTGGCAGAATATTTGAATGGCAGCCACTTCAAAATAGGCAAATTGTTCCCCCTACTGAGCATGTGAAAATGCATCTCAGTGTCTCTGTATTTTCAAATCTTGTCTGGCAAAAACATTAGATCTGAAAAGAGGAGTAACTTCCAGATTAAAGAAAGCATTGGGCAAAGACCAGGAGGACCAAGGCTAGTAGCGCCAGCCTTAGATGATTTGCACATGAAAGCCGCCTTTCCGTCTGTAGCTTTATGCATTTCCAAAAGACACTCAAATCAGGGGCTCAGCTTGATCTTTTGCCTCCCGCTCAGCTCTTCAGAAAGAGACCAGGAGCTGTGGCATTAGCCCAACACCTTTGTCAGGTGCGTTTTCTCTATTGTTCGCCAAATGGCAAGGGGATTAAGATGAGGGGGTCAGGGTGGCAATTTTTTTATGATTCTTCCTAAGCCAGAAGAGATACTTCTCTTAGAGAGTTGTGGAAAGGAATGCAGACTGCTGAGTGCTTTGGGAAACTTGTTTCAAAACACCTAGAATGTGTGTGTCTAATCCATACAGTAAAACAGCTGACTTCTGCTTCCTCAAAGCCAACTCCCCTGTCCACCCCAGCCCCTTCCCTTCCACAAGGTTATTCCTCTGCCCCCTACAGTCTGCTCTTTTAATCTTAGAAATAAAAGGAGTTCCACCACCCACAGCTATGAGGGGGATGCAGTCACCGTTATTTACATAAATGAGAGAGCTCTGCCACTTCCTACCCCCACCACTGAGGTGCCCATCAAGGGGCAGTTAGATTTTGGAAATGCCTACCCTGTCAAACTGACAAGGTCTGCAATAGAGACAGTTTTTTTTTTTTTATTTCTTTCTTTCTTTTTTGTTTTTTTTTTTTGAGACAGAGTCTTGCTCTGTTGGCAGGCTGGGGTGCAGTGGCGCTATCTCGGCTCACTGCAACCTCCACCTCCCGGGTTCAAGCGATTCTCCTGCCTCAACCTCCCAAGTAGCTGTGACTGCAGGTGCATGCCATCACACCAGGCTAATTCTTGTATTTTTAGTAGAGACAGGGTTTCACCATGTTGGCCAGGATGGTCTTGATCTCTTGACCTTGTGATCCGCCTGCCTTGACCTCCCAAAGTGCTGGGATTACAGGCATGAGCCACAATGCCTGGCCTGCAATAGAGACAGTTGATGTGAATATGGACCCCAGGCTTCTGGGGAATTCAATGCCTATGATCTCTTTGGTACAGTTATTCTTCAGAAGCACCTTTGGGAAAGGTTCTGTAGAAATACAAGTAATTGAAACTTGCTTCTCCAATTGTACCTAGCCATCATTTATTGATATTGATCAATTTAGTATCTCAGAAGTCCTGCAAGCCACAGAGAGGTGACTGTATTACACAACACAATGCATAATTTTACATTTTAAAAGTGAGTAAGGGCCGGGTGCGGTGGCTCACGCCTGTAATCCCAGCACTTTGGGAGGCCAAAGCAGGTGGATCACGAGGGCAGGAATTCAAGACCAGCCTAGCCAAGATGGTGAAACCCCGTCTCTACTAAAAATACAAAAAGTAGCCGGGTGTGGTGGCAGCCACCTGTAATCCCAGCTACTTGGGAGGCTGAGGCAGGAGAATCGCTTAAACCCGGGGGGGCGGAGGTTGCGGTGAACTGAGATCATGCCACTGCCCTCCAGTCTGGGCAACAGAGCAAGACTCCGTCTAAAATAAATAAATAATTTAAATAAATAAATAAATAAAAGTGAGTAGGATCTTGCGAATTTTTTCCTCAATTTGGGGTTGTTGGGAGAGGCACTCAAATTCCTTGTGCATTGGGCTTCTCTGTTAACCCTGAGAAATGGTAGCTGCCCACAGGCTGCTCAGAGATTAAAACTTTTTAAAATGTCCACATATAGCATTGAATGCCCAGAGATTTAAGGCTGAATAAAGGGGTTTTTGAACATCTCAAAAACAAAACTATTTCTGTAAGTAGTGTGTAAAGGCTTAGAATCAGTCATGCTTCAGAGAGGAAGAAAAGGCAGCAAGATGACATTGGATGGTCATCTCTGCTCTGTCTACGATGTGCAGAGACATTGGTGCTTGGGGCCTCATTTTAGAGGCCTTGGAAAACTGTGTGCCAAGAGATGTCCAGGGCACCAACAAGGCCTGGGTGATGACCTGTTTGCCCATAGGCAGCCTTTCTTCCATGATTGTCATGCTAACTGCCACACCGGGGTCAAGTCTTGGAGCTCCAGGGCTATTACACGGTTGGCTACTGCCATGTTCCCTAGTCTAACACTGCACCTAACACCTAATTGGCCAGTGGGGATTGCTTGCTGTGAAATCCTTGCTGCCGTGTCCTATTGTTCATCAATCAGAGGGTCTGATGATGGTGTACCTCTTCAGATGTTCATTTAGCTTCCTAAAAATCTGTTTCTGTAAAAGGTAAGGAGTATTTATTTTTAATCTCAAGCTTATCCTTGAAGGAGCCTATAATTGATGATGGCACTGAAGGTTGCAGTTTGCTTTTATTCAACTGTTTTCACCTACAAAATATACATTATGGCTTATTTGATGATGCACCCTTCTTTGGCAGATCGTGGGCTTTCTGCAGGAAATAGACAAGTTCAGATGTGAGAAAACTGCATATTCTTGACCTGTTCGCCACTCTTGATCCTCCCATGTAAATCCTACATCACTTTACTGTAAAGATTTTAAGTAAAGATTACTGACAAGATTTTAAGTATGTAAAATATGTAATCTTACTGTATTTTAAGTATGTGCGCAGTGGCTTACGCCTGTAATTCCAGCACTTTGGGAGTCCAAGGTGGGCGGATCACCAGGTCAGGAGTTCCAGACCAGAGTGGCCAACGTAATGAAATCCCATCTCTACTAAAAGTACAAAAATTAGCCAGGCATTGTGGTACACGCCTGTAGTCCCAGCTACTGAGGAGGCTGAGGCAGGAGAATCGCTTGAACCTGGGAGGCGGAGGTTGTGGTGAGCCAAGATCACGCCACTGCACTCAATCCTGGGCAACAGAGCGAGACTGTTTCAAAAAATAAAATAAAATAAAATAAAATAAAATAAAATAAATAAAAGACTTTATATAAAAGGGGAATATTGAAGCTGTTTTCCTGCTGAAATCTTTCCAGATTTAAATTTAAAATAATTTTCTTCCTTTTCTTTTTCAGAGACACGGTCTCACTCTGTTGCCTAGGCTGGAGAGTGGTGGCATGATCATACCTCACTGTAGCCTCGAATGTCTAGGCTCAAATAATCCTCCCTACTCATCCTCCCGAATAGCTAGGACTACAAATGAGTATCACCACACCCAGCTAATTTTTAATTTTTTGGAAGAGATGGAGTCTCATTATGTTGCCAAGGTTGGTCTCAAAATCCTGACCTCAAACAATCCTCCTGCCTTGGCTTCCCAAAGTGCCGAGATTATAGGTGTGAGCTACCATGCCTGGCTCTAAATTTAAGATAATTTCCTAAATAAACACTTTCAACAAAATGAATAAGCAGTATTCTGTTAAGTCAGTACTTTAACATTCCAGTGAATAAATAAGATCAATCCCAGATAGGCCGGGTACGATGGCTTACACCTGTAATCCTAGCATTTTGGGAGGCCAAGGTGGGCAGATCACCTGAGGTCAGAAGTTGGAGACCAGCCTGGCCAACATGGCGAAACCACATCTCTACTAAAAACACAAAAATTAGCCGACTGTGATGGCGTAGGCCTGTAATCCCAGCTACTCAGGAGGCTGAGGCAGGAAAATCACTTGAACCCAGGAGGCAGAGGTTGCAGTGACTGGAGATCATGCCATTACACTTTAGCCTGGGCTACAGAGTGAGACTCCATTTGAAAAAAAAAAAAAAAAAAAAAGATAAATCTCAGATAATACATTTTAAAATGCATAGCTGTATAAGTCTAAGTACCGCATGGCTTTGCCCTAGTTTAGGTTTGGAGTTTCTAGAATCCTACGAGCTGGATGCAGTTGGATTGAAGAATGAAATCTAATTATGAATTGAATTGGAGAAACCGCTACTTGAATCCCTCTGTGGAAAAGGGAAGATACCATTGCTAGAAAGAATAGCATCTAGAAACTAGGAACACGCAATGCAATGAATCCCTCCTACCAAGAAGATCAATTGAGAGCATGTCTCAACTGATCCAGGATCTCCAGACTGCAGAGAAATTCAGGGAGGAGTTATCACAGATAATAGCTAATTCACTATTTATGCCAAGCCCAAGCAATAACTCTAGCTTGGGCCTGCTGCTGAGCATTGGGCATTTCTAACTGTGCACCACCCAAGGAAGAAGTAGTGGGGAAAGTGAGCTGGCTTTCTCTGTAAAAAGATGACATGATTTGGCTGTTTCCCTACCTAGATCTCACCTTGAATTGTAATAATCCCCATATGTCAAGGGTGGGGCCAGGTGGAGATAATGGAATCATGGGAGCAGTTTACCCTACGCTGTTCTCCTGGTAATGAATAAGTCTCATGAGATCTGATGGTTTTGGAAACTGGAGGTTCTCCTGCACAAGCTCTCTTGCCTGCCACTATGTAAGATGTGCTTTGCATCTCCTTTGCCTTCCACCATGATTGTGAGGCCTCCCCAGCCACGTGGAACTGTGAGTCCATTAAACCTCTTTCCTTTATAAATTACCCAGTCTTGGGTATGCCTTTATTAGCAGTGTGAGAACAGACTAATATAGGAGAAGAGCATTTCTTTAGAGGCATCTTAAAAAGCAATTGACTTTATGAAGTACCATCTCTATATTCCAAAAAGAGATTAACGGCATTTGACTAGCTAAGATGTGATGATATCTAAGAGGCTACCTCAGCAGGAAAATGTTTAAAAAAATTCAAAATAATGCAGAAACAGTTGTAGGTGCCATCATCCTTAGGTAGAAATATTCATCTCTTACATATGCTGATGAGAAGTCTCTTATAAGGGTCACAGGGATATTTTCTGCAGCAGGCTATAGGAATTATGCAGCCAATATTTGAGTATGGTGTTTTCATGGGCTGTGTTAATAGACAGGGAGGAGACTCAAGCTTGATGAAGGGCTTGTCTTTTATTATGAGGTTACAGATAATAATGACAGAAAGTAAACCAAACTAGCAGGGTTACAGGCAAAATTCAGAACATGAAAAAATATAACTGGTACTTTTGTGCTGATCTCATCTCAGGAGTGGGGGATGTCAAATACTAAAACATATTTTACTTAATTCTTTTTTTTCCACCCATGAGACCTTGTGGCAAAAGGGTATCATGAAGTCTCCTGAAATGATAGTAGATCCACTTCCATGTGGTGCCAGCTAAAACATGGCTTGATTCTTATTTATTTATTTATTTATTTAGAGATAGAGTCTTGCTCTGTCACCCAGGCTGGAGTGCAGTGGCCTGATCTCAGCTCACTGCAACCTCCACCTCCTGGGTTCAAGTGATTCTCCTGCCTCAGCTTCCTGAGTAGCTGGGATTACAGGCGACTGCCACAATGCCAACTAGTTTTTGTATTTTTAGTAGAGACGGGGTTTCACCATTTTGGCCAGGCTGGTCTCGAACGCCTGACCTCAGGTGATCTGCCTGCCTTGGACTCCCAAAGTGCTGGGATTATAGGCATGAGCCACTACACCTGGCCAAACATGACTTGATTCTTATTGCAGCAGTGCAGGTCTGAGAAAGTGGAAATAGTTTGTTTTCTGCAAAGTGCCCATGCAGGATCTCCATGGAGATGGTGACAGGGACTCTAGGTGACACCCATCCTCAGTCATCACAAAGCTCTGTGGGGAAAGCTTGAATCCACTGATGAGCATAATTATAATATCAACAACAGTAAAATGTCAACAGTATCCACTGCTGTTCTTATTGCTGCTGCAAACATTTGTATGGGGTTTCATGGAAGAGGAAAATTCATCCCATTTGAACCTCTGAAGAGATTTGCCTAAAAAATCAGAGCCAGTGACTGGCAGAGCTGAGCCTTACAATGACATCTTCCAATGCCAGGACCGGTGGGATTGTGCCTGGAGGATACTCTAGATTTTATTTATTTATTTATTTCAAAAAAAAATTGCATTTATTTTTATTTATTTTTTAAAAGATACTTTTTTTTCTGGCTGGGTGTAGTGGCTCATACCTGTAGTCCCAGCACTTTGGGAGGCTGAGGTGTGCAGATTGCTTAAGTCCAGGACTTCGAGACCAGCCTGGGCAACATGGTGAAACCCCATCTCTACTAAAAATACAAAAAATTAGTCAGGTGTGGTGGCACATGCCTGTAGTCCTAGCTACTCAGGGGGCTGAGGCAGGACAATCGCCTCAGCCCAGGAATTCGAGGCTACAGTGAGCCCTGATCATGCCACACTGCACTCTAGCCTGGGCTACAATGAGACCCTGTCTCAAAAAAAAAAAAAAAAAAAATTTTTTTTTCTACTTTTATTTTAGATTCAGGGGAAATGTGCAGATTTGTTACTGGGTATATTGTGTGACGCTGAGGTTTGGGGTACAAATGATCCCCTCACCCAGGTACTGAGTATAGTACCCAACAGTTGCTAAACCGTTGCCCCTCTCCCTCCCTTCCTCCTCTAGTACTCCCCAGAGTCTGTTGTTCCCATGTGTACTCATGTTTAGCTCCCATTTGTAAGAGATAACTTGCAGTATTTGGTTTTCGGTTCCTGTATTAATTCTCTTAGGATAATGGCTTCCAGCTGCATCCATGTTTCTGGAAAGGATGTGATTTTATTCTTGTTTTATGGCTAGACTCTAGATTTTCGATGTCTTGAGGTTTATGCTGCGTCTGCTTTTTTTTTCTTGCTTCTGGTGCATTGCCCTCCATTGTTCCTCTCTATCCTTTGATTCTTTCCTCTTTCTTCCTTCCTTTCTTTCTTTCTTTTTTTCTTCCTTCCTTTCTTTCTCTCTCTTTCTTTCTTTCTTTCTTTTTCTTTCTTTCGTTCTTTCTTTCTTCTTTCTCCTTCCTTCCTTCCTTCCTTCCTTCCTTCCTTCCTTCCTTCCTTCCTTCCTTCCTTCCTTCCTTCCTTCTTTCCTGTTTTCTTTCTTTCCTTTTCTGAGGAGTCTCACTCTGTTGCCTGGGCTGGAGTACAATGGCACGATCTCAGCTCACTGCAACCTCTCTGCCTCCCGGGTTCAAGCGATTCTCCTGCCTCAGCCTCCCGAGTAGCTGGGATTACAGGCATGAACAAACACACCCGACTAATTTTTGTATTTTTAGTAGAGATGGGGTTTCACCTTGTTGGCCAGGCTGGTCTCAAACTCCTGACCTCAGGTAATCCACCTGCCTCGGCCTCCCAAAGTGGGAGCCACCATGCCTGGCATCTTTTATTCTTTCCTTAAGATATAATTGACATAAAATCAACTGCACATATTTAAAAGTGCACAATTTGATACATATATATAAATAATATATAAATATACATAAATAATATATAAATATGTATATATTTGTGTGTATATATATACAAATGTACATGTAGAACTATTGCCACAATCAAGATAGCGAACATTTCCATCAGCCCCCAAAATGTCATCATGTCCCTCTGTAATCCCTCCCATCCCTAATGCCAACACCTTAGAGGCTCCTACTGATCTGCTTTTAGATTAGTGTGCATTTTCTAAAACTTTATATAAATTATATAAGATTATATAAATTTTCTAAAACTATATATACATTTAAAAGTCTGACTCCTTTTGTTCAGCACAATTATTTAGATTCATCCTTGCTGTTGTGTGAGTCAATAACTTCATAGTCCATTCCTCTTTATTATTTTATTGTTGAGTATCCCCCACTGTACAGATATACTCCAGTTTGTTTATCCAGTCACCTGTTGATGGACATTTATGCCATTTCCAGTTTGGGGCTATTACAGGTTGAACATCCTTCTTTTTTTTTGAGACAGAGTTTTCTATCTTGTTACCCAGGCTGGAGTGCAATGGCACAATCTCGGCTCACTGCAACCTCCGCCTCCCGGGTTCAAGCGATTCTCCTGCCTCAGCCTCCTGAGCAGCTGGGATTACAGGCGCCTGCCACCATGCCCAGCTAATTTTTGTATTTTTAGTTGAGACGGGGTTTCTCCATGTATGTCAGGCTAGTCTCGAACTCCCGACCTCAGGTGATCCACCCGCCTCGGCCTCCCCAAGTGCTGGGATTACAGGTGTGAGCCACCATACCTGGCCAGGCTGAACATCCTTAATCCAAAAATCTGAAATGCAAAATGCTCTAAAATTCAAAACTTTTTGAGCACTGAGATGATGCTACAAACAGAAAATTTTGCACCTGACGTCTTCGCTTTCTGATGGTTCAATTTATACAAACTTTGTTTCATGCACAAATTTTTTTTTTTTTTTTGAGACAGAGTCTTGCTCAATCACCCAGGCTGGAGTGCAGTGGTGCAATCTCGGCTCACTGCCACCTTCGCCTTCCGTGTTCAAGCAATCCTCATGCCTCAGCCTCCCGAGAAGCTGGGATTACAGGCATGTGCCACCATGTCTTGCTAATTTTTGTATTTCTAGTAGAGATGGGATTTCACCACGTTGGCTAGGCTGGTCTTGAACTCTTGGTCTCAAATGATCCGCCCACCTCAGCCTCCCAAAGTGCTGGGATTACAGGCGTGAGCCACCACACCTGGCCTCATGCACAAAATTGCTAAAAAATATTTTATAAAATTACCTTCAGGCTATGTGTATAAGGTGTATATGAAATGGAAATCAATGTTTTAGACTTGGGTCCCATCCTCAAGATATCTCATTGTATATATGCAAATATTCCAAAATTAGAAACAGTCAAAATCTGAAACACTTTTTGTCCCAAGGATTTTGGATAAGCGATACTCAACCTGTGCATACAAAGCTGCCATGAGTATTTGCGTACGGGTGTTTGTATGGACATATGCTTTCCTTCCTCTTGGGTAAATGCCTAGGAATGGAATGGCAGGCATATGCTTAAATCTGAGACACTACCAGACTTTTTTCCAGAGTGATTGTGCCATCTACATTCCCAGCAGAGGTATTTGTGAGTTCTGGTTCTTCCACATCTTCACCAGTATTTGATGTGGACAGTCTTGTTAATTTTAACCATTGTAAATATATATGTAAGGATATCTCATTGTGGTTTTAATTTGCATTTCTCTGATGACTAATAATGTTGACTCCTGTTTTTTTGTTGATCACTTTTTTTTTTTTTTCTGTGCACATGCAAATTACATTTTAAAAGTTTAATGTAATTATGGTTGGGCATGGTGGCTCATGCCTGTGATCCCAGCACTTTGGGAGGCTGAGGTGGGCATATCACTTAAGCCTAGGAGTTTGAGACCAGCCTGGCCAACATAGTGAGATTCCATTTCTACAAAAATACAAAAATTAGCCAGAATCATGGACTATACCTGTGGTTCCAGCTACTCAGGAGGTAGAGGTGGGAGATGACTTCAGCCTGGGGGGTCCAGACTGCAGTGAGCTGAGATCACGCCACCACACTCAAGCCTGGGTGACAGAGTGAGACCCTGTCTGAAAAATAAATAAATAAATAAAAGTCACACATCAAAGACGACAGAAGACTAAAATAATAACCATGGATAGTAGGGAAAGAAACACAGAAGCATCTTTAAAGTTCAGAGGGATTGCTCAAAAGGAAAAATAACTCAAGTGTTCACTTATTTTTTGTTTTAAATTTTATTTATTTATTTATTTTTTGAGACAGGTCTTTTTTTTTTTTTTTTTGAGACGGAGTCCGGCTCTGTCGCCCATGCTGGAGTGCAGTGGCACGATCTTGGCTCACTGCAAGCTCCGCCTCCCAGGTTCTCCTGCCTCAGCCTCCTGAGTAGCTGGGACTACAGGCGCCCGCCACCACGCCCAGCTAATTTTTTTGTATTTCTAGTAGAGATGGCGTTTCACCATGTTAGCCAGGATGATCTCGGTCTTCTGACCTCGTGATCCGCCCACTTTGGCCTCCCAAAGTGCTGGGATTACAGGCGTGAGCCACCGTGCCCGGCGAGACAGGTCTTAACTCCAATGCCCAGGCTGGAGTTCAGTGGGGCAGTCTTGGCTCACTGCAGCCTCAACTTCCTGGGCTCAAGCAGTCCTCCCACCTTAGGCTCCTGAGTAGCTGGGACTGTAGATGTGCACCGCCATGCCAGGCTGATTTTTGTATTTTTTAGAGACAGGTCTCAGTATGTTGGCCCGGCTGGTCTCAAACTCCTGGGCTCAAGCAGTCTGCCTGCCTCGGCCTCCCAAAGTGCTGGGATTACAGGTGTGAGACACCATGTCTGGCCAAGGAAAATAACCCAAGTATTCACTAACTGGTGACTGGATAAATAAAAGTGCCATAGCTATACAAAGGAATATTATTTGACAATAAATGGGAATGAAGTGCTGATACATGCTATAGCATGAATGAACCTTGAAAACATGATGCTGGCCGGATGCAGTGGCTCTGCCTGTAATCCCAGCACTTTGGGAGGCTGAGGCGGGTGAATCACGAGGTCAGGAGATCGAGACCATCCTGGTTAACATGGTGAAACCCCATCTCTACTAAAATACAAAAAAAAAAAAAAAAAAAAAAAAAATTAGCTGGGCGTGGTGGCAGGTGCCTGTAGTCCCACCTATTCAGAAGGCTGAGGTAGGAGAATGGCGTGAACCCGGGAGGTGGAGGTTGCAGTGAGCCGAGATCAGGCCACTGCACTTCAGCCTGGGCGACGGAGTGAGTCTCTATCTTTAAAAAAAAAAAAAAAAAGAAAGAAAAAGAAAACATGATGCTAAAGACCATATACTGTAGGATTCAACTTATATGTAACATTCAGGATAGGCAAATGCATAGAGACAGAAAATGGATTAGTTGTTGCAGGAAGGGATTAGTGATTAGTGGGCAGAGGAAGAAATGGCTAGTACTGCCAGTGGGCATGGAATTTCTTTTTGGTGTGATGACAATGTTTTTAACTGGATTCTAGCATCCATTTACTGTTCCAAAATATTACTTCGAATCATTTGGCCATTATAGCTTTGTTGTTTTGGATGCTAAAATCTCTTGTTTTCAGGAGTCATCTGACTCAATGGAAATGTCTTTTGGAATGTGTATACTTTATTGCTAACACATCAGTTATCAGAGAATCCCTTGCTAGGGATCAGCTGGCTGACAGTCTGTGAGACTCTCTCCAGCCAAGCTTGCCAGTCAATGATACAGCTTCCTCCTCACCTGTCCTTCAAAGGCCAACAACAGGTAGTGGAAACAAATCTTTTCAGGTGGCCAAGGACTAAGGACGCTTGGAAAACACATACCTCTCCCCATAAGAAAGGTAACAAAGGATGAGCTCTCATGTTTGCCTGCAAACATTAATGCACATGGATAAAAAGCTAGGTTTTCACAAAGCTCAGGGCCCTCCGTCTGTCATCAGCTGGGCCAGGAGATGGGGATCCCACCTGGACCATCCCTCTTCCTCATGACGCTTCACCAGCCGGGCCTCTGAGAACCATAAATAAAGACCACTGCGAATGGCTTCTCTGTCTGACCCTTTAACCTGAAATAAAAATAAAGCTTGGAGAATGTAATCCTAAGTCAAGGCTCCTTCTGGGCTTCTCCTTCCCTTACCTGTTGACAGGTGCCTGCCAGACCTCGCAGTTACCTTTGATTTAGCTGTAATGGCATCTCCACACTTAGCAGAGGTCTGCCCTGTAATCCTCTCTGAAGCTTAAGTCAATTTATACGGTAACCTGAGAGCCATTTCCTGCTTCCAGATGATGTCACTGTCTGTTAACACATACTGGAATGACCACTAAACTCACGCTTAGGGCGACAGAGCAGTAGATCACTCTCAAAGCCAGAGCTGGGTTAAAACAAATATCATATGCATTTTCAAAAGGAAAAGGAAGCTTGATTCCCATACACTTTTTTTTTTTTTGGTAAAGCTCTAAGATACTTCAATACTTGTTTTCAGAGAACCAAGAGTGGATTTTCTGAATGAAAATCTGCACGTAAAAAGTCTAAGTATATTTATAGAGATAAGGGTGGCAAATTTGAAATTGGGTCAGAAATCGTGGACAAAATCATCCAAATTTCCAATTGAATTTTAAATCATGTATTTTTCTCAATTCAGTGCCTTCTCCCCTGAAATGTATTTGCATTAATAAAGTTACTCTCCTACCCTGCAGTTCATTAGTTTCAGCACAATTCTGTGTAAAAAAGAATTCTAAGTGTCTTTGTTCCCAATTTACTTGGGGTTCTGAAGTGTTAAACAGTATCTCCTAAACACAGCAAAATTATGACCATTTTGTCGTAGGATAGATGCGTGTGTGTGTGTGTGTGTGTACATTTTGCTTTGTTTTAAATGTGGGAAAATAATTAAAAGAATCTTTGGCTTTAACTTTTCTGAATGTACCTAATTCCATAGGGTCAATGTTTCTTCTTCCCTACTGTGTTGGTTTCCTATTTCTGTTGTAATAAGTTACCACAAATTTGGTAGCTTAAGCAACACAAATTTACTCTTTTACAGTGCTGGAGGCCAACAGTCTAAAATAAGGGTGTCAGTAGTGCTGCATTCCTTCCAGAAGTTTCAGGGGAGAATCAATTTCCTTGCCTCCATTTCCAGGTTTGTGGCCCCTCCCTCCATCTTCAAAGTGCACCACACCAACCTCTTCTGTCTTCAGCTTTTCCTAACTAACCCTCCTCCCTCCCTCTTAGAATGACCCTTGTGATTACATTGGACCCACCCGGATAATCCAGGATAATCTCCCATTGCAAGATCCTTAACTTTATCCCATCTGCAAAATCCCCTTTACCATGGAGAGGTAGCATATTCATAGCTTCTGGAATTAGGAGGAAGGCATCTTTGAGGGATCATGGTTCAAACTACCACACCTACTAACACAAGTATTTAAAACCTGTAAACTGGAAGTGGGGCCGCCACCAGGCAATGGCTGAGATATAGAGGAAGTGTTTACACACCTGGAGCGTTTTCACTGTAGCTCTTTCCAGGAATTAGTTCTCCTGTTTGGCTCTGGGCCCAAAGCCTTCTCCCCAGTGGGCCATCCCTCAGCCAGGTCTTAGAAAATGCAGGCACTGCCCTGCTCCTTGGTGTGGGATGACCGAAAGAGCACTGGACGTGGAGTGACTTTACCAAGACTAATTAACCTCTCCGAGAAGCAGCTTCCTTACATGGTAAAGAGGAATAGCACACTCCTCACTGCTGCCAGGGGTGAATAAGGTTGGTGCTAAGAGTGCTTTATAAACTGTAAAGGACAGTGCGAATGTATATTCTAGTGAACTCATTTTAGAGTATAAATTATGTAACCAAGAGATGGCTCATAGTAGAAGGCTCTTGAGACCCCAACTTTCTTTCTTTTTTTTTTTTTGAGACAGAGTCTCACTCTGTCACCCCAGCTGGAGTGCAGTGGTGGAATCTTGGCTCACTGCAACCTCCACCTCCCAGGTTCAAGCGATTCTCCTGCCTCAGCCTCCCAAGTAGTTGAGATTACAGGTGTGTGCCACCACGCCTGGCTAATTTTTGTATTTTTAGTAGAGACGGGGGTCTCACCATGTTGGCCAGGCTGGTCTTGAACTCCTGGCCTCAAGTGATCCACCCGCCTTGGCCTCCCAAAGTGCTGGGATTACAGGTGTGAGCCACAGCACCTTGCTGAGATTCCACCTTTCTAAACTCTCTGGTCAGATGTGGCCTCTGAGGCTCATCTGATTTCACAGGTCACACCGTTTGTCACTGACTGGGCTGTGCCTGGAACTCAGATATCCTGATTCCTGGTTCTGCATTCTTTCTGTCACACCCCTACATAAGGATAACACATTAGACACGGCACACAATGAGCCATTCACTGGGCTTCTCTCCTGAGGTCTGCCCTGGGTCCTCCACCATCACCACCAACCAAAGCACTCGTTCTGTAATGCTGATCAATGAGCAATTCAGGCCCAGGTGTGGCAGCCCCTCAAGTCTGTGACTCTTTCCTGTTTCTCACAACCAGATGTTCGTCCAAATAGTCTCTTGCCGATTCCTTGTTTTCACCTTTTCTCAGCAGCTCCCTGGTTGTTTGTGCTTCCAAACGCAGCCACTGTCACTCCATTTGTCACCTATGGGATGATCAGTATCTAATAAACTTTGCATTTACACAGCTCTGGTATTTACATGTCTCACTTCTTTTTAAAAATTTTAATAAATTGGCTGGGCATGGTGGTGCACACCTGTAATCACACTTTGGGAGGCCGAGGCGGGTGTATCACCTGAGGTCAGGAGTTCAAGACCAGCTGTGGTCAACATGGTGAAACCCTTTCTCTACTAAAAATACAAAAAATTAGCTGGATGTGGTGGTAGGCACCTGTCATCCCAGCTACTCAGGAGGCTGAAGCAGGAGAATTGCTTGAGTGTGGGGGCAGAGGTTGCAGTAAGCCGACATTGCGCCACTGCACTCCAGCCTGGGTGACAAGAGTGAAGCTCCATCTCAAAAAAAAAAAAAAAAT
>NW_016818836.1:726247-729940 GCF_001698545.2 Rhinopithecus bieti
ACCCGAGTAACTGGGACTACAGGCGCCCGCCATCTCGCCCGGCTAATTTTTTGTATTTTTTAGTAGAGACGGGGTTTCACGGTGTTCTCCAGGATGGTCTCGATCTCCTGACCTCGTGATCCGCCCGTCTCGGCCTCCCAAAGTGCTGGGATTACAGGCTTGAGCCACCGCGCCCGGCCTTAAGTTTCTTTAGATAGAAGGTGCGATCACTGATGTAGATAAATTGATAGAGTATAGGATGCTTAGTTAAATTTTAATTTCAGATAAAACAATGATTTTTAGTATAAGTATATCCCAAATATTTCATGAGACATAATTTAAAAAATCATATTTTACCTGAAATTCAAATCCAGCTGGGTATCCTGTATTTTATTTATTTATTTATTTTTTGAGATGGAGTCTCGCCATGTTGCCCAGGCTGGAGTGCAATGGCACGATCTCAGCTCACTGCAACCTCCGCCTCCCGGGTTCAAACAATCCTCCTGCCTCAGCCTCCTGTGTAGCTGGGATTACAGGCACACGCCACCATGCGCAGTTTTTATTTTAGTAGAGATGGGGTTTTTCCATGTTGGCCAGGCTGGTCTCAAACTCCTGACCTCATGATCCACCTACCTCAGCCTCCCAAAATGCTGGGATTACAGGCGAGTGCCACTGTGCCTGGCTGGTATCTTGTATTTTTATGTGAAGTCTAACAATTCTAATTTAAGACTTTTTTCTCTTTTTAGAGACATGATCTCACTCTGTTGCCCAGGCTGGAGTGCAGTGGCATGATCATGGCTCACTGCAGCCTTGAACTCCTGGGCTCAAGTGACCCTCCCGCCTTAGCCTCCCAAGTAGCTGGATCTCCAGGTGTGCTCATGGGTCTGGTTTTGGAACCTGTGTTTTTTTTTTTTTTTTTTTTTTTTTTTTTTTTTTGAGACGGAGTCTCGTGCTGTCGCCCAGGCTGGAGTGCAGTGGCCGGATCTCAGCTCACTGCAAGCTCCGCCTCTCGGGTTTACACCATTCTCCTGCCTCAGCCTCCCAAGTAGCTAGGACTACAGGCGCCCGCCAACTCGCCCGGCTAGTTTTTTGTATTTTTTAGTAGAGACGGGGTTTCGCCGTGTTAGCTAGGTTGGTCTCGATCTCCTGACCTCGCGATCCACCCGTCTCGGCCTCCCAAAGTGCTGGGATTACAGGCTTGAGCCACCGCGCCCGGCCGGAACCTGTGTTTTGTGACACACACTACTCTTCCCTCCATCATCACCATGGTCACACCACTTATAGAAAGTTCTAAGATCATAGCAGCAGGAACACAGGGTGTTTCCTAACTGGTGGAAAGCGGCAGACCTACTGGATGTACTGTCATCTTTTCTTTTTTTAAAAAAACATTTTTAGGTTACCAAAATTACTGAACAAATATACTGGAGTTCGCCTTCCATTTGACATGCTTGACAGCATGAGTCAGTTTCCATTAAACTCAAGCCAATTTGCATTGACATAAATTGGGTACTTTAGGGAGGCAAATGTATTCTCCAGGGCTAGATCTCCATTCCTTTTTTTTTGGTGGGGAGATGGAATCTCACTCTGTCACCCACACTGGAGTGCAGTGGCATAGTCTCAGCTCATGGCAGCCTCCACCTCCTGGGTTCAAGCTATTCTCCTGCCTCAGCCTCCCAAGTAGCGGGGATTACAGGTGGGTGCCACCACACCTGGCTAATTTTTTATTTTTGGTAGAGATGGGGCTTCACCATGTTGACCAGGCTGGTCTTGAACTCCTGACCTCAGATGATCCGCCTGCCTTGGCCTCCCAAAGTGCTGGGATTACAGGCATGAGGCACAGCGCCTGGCCTAGATCCCCATTCTTTAGCAGAACCTATATTACCAAGAAGTGGGAGAAAGAAGGCAGCTACTCAACCAAAGTCTGAATCAAATGAAGACAAAATCTTCTCAAAATTTATACAATTGCAGCAGTAAGAGCATATGTAACTCCAGAAAAGGATCCTGTATTTGCAAATCATTTATTTTGAAACTACTTCTCTTTCTTTGGAGGGGGAGGTGTTAGAAATCTCAAGCAAAAGGAATTCTTTTTTGTTTGTTTGTTTGTTTTTTTACCATTGCTGGTTGTCTCTCCTGGAATGCCCCTTTCTGCCTCTCTCTTGTAAAAGCTCACCCAAATCCTGCCCATTCTTTGAGACTTAGCCTAAATATCCCCCTTTTCCACAGCCTACCTTTTCAGACTTATTATGGAGTTAGAGTTGATCCAGCAAATTGGTCATTTGGTGAATTGATTTTCAGCCCATTGGCCAGCTGGGTGCATGATACTACAACAAATCAACCATGGAAGCCAGATGTCAGTCAAATAAGGAGAAGAAATGATATCCTGGGACCATAAAGGGGAAAACGGTTCTCAAGTGTTGGTTCCCTGGCTGCTGGGTTGGGTGAGAAATCTCACCTACCAAAGCAGGTACTGAGAAAGTGAAGCAGGTATGAGGAAAGAGTACTGCCGATACAGAAGCACTGAAGATTTTCTTTTCAATTTCTTTGTGCTATTAAACATATATGTAAATAATTTCAATAAGCTTTTATAAAACATCGTAGCAGCAGGGAATCATTTAACATCTCCCATGCTAGCAGGTCTCTAACGTAGTCTCAGCCTATTTGGGGCACTAGTCAGTCCTGAATGCAGACTATGCATTGAAAATCTGGGACAATTGGAGAAGGTTTCTGGGGAAGATAGCATTTGAGCTGTGTGGCCTCTAAAGAAGGAAGGGTGGAAGTTTCCAACAGAATGAAGAGCATGGAGGTAAAAAGAGGTAACAGCCAGTGAGAAAAAAGAAATTTTTGTAGGGATGGGAGTGGTAGCTGAGACTGCAAAAGTGGGAGGTTGGGTTAGGAGTTTAGGAAGGCCTAAAAGTTGTAAGGAGCCAGGGTCTTTCTGGTTGGCGGTGGGACTGCGTCAACTCATCCAAGGTCTATGGGAGCCATACAGAGACACAGAGACAATATCTTCCATTGTACAGCAGTTCAATCAGCATCTGATTCATTTTTTTAAAGGCTGTTGAGGTTTCTTGGCCATTTCACCAAGGGAAGGCAGTGATCCGTGCGTAAATCAAGCAGTGTGAGAAGATGGATCATTAAGAGAAGGGGCTCTGTTTATCCACAAACACCTTGACAACTTGCAGTGATGGAAAAGGAGATGCAGGTAAAATGTCAGGTGGAACAGGCAACAGTCACATCACAATGCTTCTCTTAACTCTCTCAACCTGATCTGCTCTTTTCCTTGTGTTTCAGCAGCTCTGGAACTGCTCGGTTTTCTGTGTGAATGACACAGATGCAGAGATCATTTCAAAGTATCACTTTGGGCAGATGTTTGGGCGCTACCAAATATAACCCAGGCCGTTTAAAATCCAGGAACAAACCCAGGAAGAGAAATAGGGATATCAGAGTTTCTGATGTGTGCCTCTATGTAGCATCTCTGCCTGTTGTTCAGAACTATGCGCAAGTCCTTATTTTGTCCTCTTGTAACTCAGTATATCTCACAAATAGAATAGACCCTCAATATTCAATAAAACCAGGCTTCTCATGGTGGTTATTTAAATCTATAGCTGATATTAGGATACTCCTCATGGAAATATAAAATAAAAAGACTATGGAAGAAAGAACTGGACAGAAGAGAAGCTTGGATTTTTTTTTTTTTTTTTTTTTTTTTTTTTT
>NW_016818836.1:730166-797666 GCF_001698545.2 Rhinopithecus bieti
TTTTTTGAGAGTTTCGCTCTTTTTGCCCAGGCTGGAGTGCAATGGTGCGATCTCGGCTCACCACAGCCTCTGCGTCCCAGGTTCAAGCAATCCTCCTGCCTCAGCCTCTCAAGTAGCTGGGACTACAGTCATGTGTCACCATACCCAGCTAATCATGTATTTTTAGTAGAGACGAGTTTTCTCCATGTTGGTCAGGCTGGTCTCGAACTCCCGACCTCAAGTGATCTGCCCATCTTGGCCTCCCAAAGTGCTGGGATTACAGGCGTGAGCCACCACGCCCAGGTTTTTTTTTTTTTAGAGAGTCACTTTTGCCCAGGCTGGAGTGCAGTGGCACTATCTTGGCTCACTACCACCTCTGCCTCCCAGGTTCAAGCGATTCTCCTGCCTCAGCCTCCTAAGTAGCTGGGATTATAGGCGTGTGCCACCATGCCAAGCTAATTTTTCTATTTTCAGTAGAGACAGGGTTTCACACTTTGGCTAGGCTGGTCTCAAACCCCTGACCTCAGGTGATCCACTGCCTTAGCCTCTCAAACTGCTGGGATTACAGATGTGAGCCACGGCATCTGGCTGAGGCTCGAATATTTTATATACTTAATTAACATTGATACAGATCATCAATGAAGTGTTTCTTTTAAAATCAAGTTTATACAATAAACTAGTATAAATGAATATATGTATATTGTAGAAATAACGTATATAGTTCCACCAATCTAATACAACTGTTAGCATTTCAGTGATTCCCTTTCAGGCTTTTTTTTTTTTTCTACACATTGTTTTGAGATCTTTCTTAAATACGAAGAAAACAAATTCCTGTTAAAAGTATGAAGGAGGCTGTGCGTGGTGGCTCACACCTGTAATCTCAGCACTTTGGAAGGCTGATGGGGGCAGATCACTTGAGGCCAGGAGTTTGAGACCAGCCCGGCCAACACAGTAAGACCCTGTCTTTCTCTCTATATATTTTTTTAAATAATTAAAAAAAAAAAAAGTATCAAGGAGCAGTTGGAATCTTGAGAATGACTCTTAAAATGAGTGAAAATCCTCTTGGCCTGATGTATACACCCATAGAAATTCTTTGATATCTGAAATCCTTAGAATAAAATGGATTTCAGCTTTTATTTCCTCAGCTAGCATTTACTGAGCCCTCCTCTGAGGCTTGCAAGTGCTAACTAAGCCCAAGGTAACTTAGCAGTCACCACATGCTCTAGGTCACTGAATGTGAAAATGAGAAAATACATGGAGTCAAGCTTGTAAGAGCTAGAATGCAGGGCGTTCATTAGGCAAAGCTACCAGTTAGCAGAGAATTCGAGTAAGGACAGGGACAATGACCAAGTCTGGAAGATAAATGGAAACCATGGAGAGAAATATTTTTTTTCAGTTTCCAGGGGGAAAAAAATGTACGGCTAATGCTCAAAGACATAACTGGATTACATGTTGTAAGGGCTTTGGGCATGACCAAACACAGCCCCTTCAGGTTGACTCCCTCCAGCTTCTGGCCCATGGGGGTTGGACAGCAGAGGCAGGCCTAACAGGGAGCCAGTTTCCTTCCCAGGAGCCCTGCTTCTCCTGAATAGGGAATAGTGTCCGTTGTCTACTGTTTTACCTCTTGCCACAGCTACCCTGGACATGAATACTATCCCCCTCATTTATTTAGGGCAGCTGTGGTCCAGAGAGGTCCACAAACCTCCGAAAGTCCCTGCAGCTCAGTAAGTATTGAAGCCAGGATTCAAACGTGTCCTCTCTACTCTTGAAAAGAGAAATGCCTCAACTCTCAGTAAACCACTGCGCTAATGGGAGGGCGTGAGAAAATATCAATCACATTATCAGATTCCTCAAAAACCTTATCTGCAAATCAAAGGGCATGTTTCCATGTCGTAGTCAGCTAGATAGATCTACAATGAGTATCTAATCACTGGAACCAGTGTCACCTTCAAATCGTAATGACAAGTATTTGATTTATTTTATGGTTGTGCAAGGTGAGAAATAAAAGGCTTGAGTCTTTGAGAACCCATGCTGTTATGGGCTGCTGCTTTAAAAGGGATACTAGAGACATCTCTGTTCATTTCTAGGATTTCTGATTTAGGATGAGAGTACTTTTGACTTAACCAAGCCAACAAGGGTGGGGCAAGGATTCCTTGAATAGTGACTCCTGCTCCCAGTGGCTTATCTCCACTTTGAAATTAATGGGGCCTCAGGGCCTTGCAGTTAGGGGTGACACAAAAATGTACAAAGACAGAATTTCACATTTTAGTGCACAGCCAATGATATAAAGTCATGGAAGAGAAACAAGAGAGAAGATAATAAGGAAGCTTTAAGACTAAAAAAAGTAGTAGAAATTGTCTCCATCAGCCTTTCCTCTCAGCCTTCCAAGTCAGATAAAAGCCCTCTTTTTGTATACATGTAATCTGTACGATCTTTAATTTGTGATGACATTTGAGTAGGGAACAAAGGGGAAAATTGTGAAGGGTTAAACAAAATGCTGTGACTTTTAGTTAATATTGTTATGATTCTTATTTTCAGTAGTGTAGAGGTGTTGCGTTTAAATGCTGTTACCGAAAGATTAAAACTTTACTCCATTAAGAAAAAAAAAATCACAGGGAACTCCAAAAAGCCCACAGTGTACCTCAGAACTCCCACATTTCATGGTGTTTATTACCAGAAGCCTTTCAGAAAGCAATGACTTCGTTCTGAGCTTCTTGAAGTTTTGGGAAGGGCAGCCGAAGAATGCCAAGATAGTTTCATTAAGGAATATAGAGGGTAGATTTTCACTAGAGAGGAAGTGAGACGAGCTGTCTGGGGAAAAGCAAACACTTCACACTTCAAGGTGGACTGAAATTTCTCTCTTGCCCTGCTCCTCTTCTCCCATGACCCCTGAGGTTTGTGATGCACCTTAGCTGAAGTACAGATCAAAGGAGAGAGTGACTTTTGACACAAACTGAAACCGTCCAGTTGTTTAATTATCTCTTTATGTGAAAGGCCAGGTTTTACTTTGCCTGTCTGTCAGTATAGGCAGGTGGTTATTTTCTGGGACAGGTTTATGTTACCTAACAGAGCAAAAGTGAACCAATGGCAGGACATCTTGTAATTAATTGCCCATTTTGGAATAATTTTTATGCACAAAAACTTTTCTTAGGCATATGGGTTGTAGGCCCAGCACTTTCAATTTAGGATCTGATGCTAACTGCATGCTTAGGTTTTAAAATAAAGTTCTACAATTAAATTGATAAATAACTTGCTTGCTCTAAAAGATTATGTGGCTGTGTTGCAGACATTAATCTAAAAAATTATCTGCTAGGGACAGGCATGGTGGCTCACGCCTGTAATCCCAGCACTTTGGGAGGCCGAGGCGGGTGGATCACAAGGTCAGGAGATCAAGACCATCCTGGCTAACATGGTGAAACCCCGTCTCTACTAAAAATAAAAAAAAATAAAAAAAATTAGCTCGGTGTGGCGGTGGACGCCTGTAGTCTCAGCTACTTGGGAGGCTGAGGCCAGAGAATAGCGTGAACCTGGGAGGCAGAGCTTGCAGTGAGCTGAGATTGCACCGCTGCGCTCCAACCTAGGGACAGAGCAAGACTCCGTCTTAAAAAAAAAAAAATTATCTGCTAATTCTGCTTGATCATCCTCTTTATCAGGTTTTAATTTTATTTTACCTTTTAGTTTTAAAAAACGATTCAAGTAGAGATGGGTGTCTCATTATGTTGCCCAGGCTGGTCTCAAACTCCCGGCCTCAAGCAATTCTCCTGCCTTAGCTTCCCAAAGTGCTGGGATTACAGGCATGAGCCACTACACCTGGCCAGATTTAAGTTTTAAGGACATGAAGAGTTGTGACAAATTCAGCCCTGTTCCCGGGTGACGTAAATGTTTCCATTTGCAGTGGGGACACTCTACAAATACTGATGTGAAGCCAAATTCAGGCCAAAGCCAGGAAGGCAACATCGTAGCTGAAAAAGTGTGGGTTTTTAAGCCAGACAAGTCATGGGCCACTTCCCAGCTGTGTGACCTTGGATAAGGTAGTTAAATTCTTTGATCCTCAGTTTCCTCATATGTAAAATTTGTGTTCTGATACATTGCAGGATTGTTGTGAGGATTATTGGTCATATACATGGAGCGGGAAGTGCATGAGCACTTTTTAAGTGGCCCTTGTAACAATGGCAAATTCTCGGGACTATACTCTATCGTCGTTCATCACTGAGCACCCTAATTTGAAATGCAAGTCCGGCAAATTTTTGGGATCATAAGAGTTGTGACTTCTGGTCAAATTTTGACCCATCAATTAGATATTATGCTGTAAGTAAAGAGTGTGTGAAGCATTTTTAAATCCAAAATCTCCTGCAAAGAGTAACCAGAAGAGATAACCATATTGTCAACAATTTGTGTTTTTCTTAGGTGAACTGCTTTTATAGCAAGGGTGTAACCTATCCCAACTGCTCCTTTAAGTGGACCTGTTTTTATGCCTCTAATACTATATGGATGCTGAGCATATTCTGTAGGAAATCTACAAATCAGTTCAAGGGCAAGTTTAGGCTTGAAAATTAAAGGTCTGTGCATTAGCTGAGGCATCAGTTTAGTGAAATGATGAAGCTAAAATTTTGTTTGTGTTTTATAAAACTTAAGGATTTGTTGTGGTGACATTAGTTTGAAACACAGAATATAAAAAAGGAAAATCTATTCTTATGATAAATATAGGTGGTGATGACAGTACATGAGAGAATATATCATATTTGTGTCTATAGAAGTAGAAAGAGAGAAGGAGGGCACTCCTGCTCCAGGAGTTATACAATGCAAATTGAAGGAAAAACATTTGCTTCGCAAAGAATCTCACCAATTGTAAATCCATAGAACTTCTTATCACTGGGGTCAATGGATGGGCCTCAGGGACTCTGGGAACTCCTTGAAGGTACAGGTGTGATTTTTTTTCTTTTAATGTAAATATCCGCATTTCTGGAAAAACTCCATGACTTTCATTAGATTTTGTTTTTTTAAGTATGGGGGTAGGCAGCAACTTTTGCTTTAAATATTTACCTTAAACATTTCAAGTGGGTTTGTGTTACCTGTTAATGAAAATCGCTAAAAATTGACTGTTAGTAGCCCTTGTATTATAGTTCATCAATGAGCACTGTGGTTTTATTCATTGATTTATTTATTTAGAGACAGAGTTTTGCTTTTGTTGCTCAGGCTGGAGTACAGTGATGCCATCTCAGCTCACTGCAACCTCCGCCTCCCAGGTTCAAGCGATTCTCCTGCCTCAGCCTCGTAAGTTGCTGGAATTACATGGGCGCGCCACCACACCCAGCTAATTTTTTGTATTTTTAGTACAGACAGGGTTTCATCATATTGGCCAGGCTGGTCTCAAACTCCTGACCTCAGGTGATCCACCTACCTTGGCCTCCCAAAGTGCAGGGATTACAGATGTGAGCCACCGCACCCGGCTGAGCGCTGTGATTTTAAATGCAAGTCCAGTGAATTTGGGAATCAGAAGAGTTGTGCCTTCTGGTCAAGTTTCAACCCACCATTTGGATATAATGCTGTAAGTGAAGAGAGAAATAAGATAGTAACAGATTATATTGTTGCTGATGAGGCATAAGATGACATATGTGAAAAAATAAGAAAAGAATAAAAAGATGATATATGCAGAACAAACACTCTTTCTTCAGGTAATGGTGCAGTACAGAGGTTAAGTGCATGGCATTGAGCCTAGAGGGCCCGAGTTGAAGTCCTGCCTCTGTTACTGTTGTGTGGTTTTAGACACGAACTCACCCTTGTTAGGATGATAAGAGCTGGTTCTCATGTGAGAATACTGTGAGAATGGAATGGGACAGTGCATGTGGATTCTTAGAACAGCTTCTGGCTCAGAGGAAATGCTCACAGATGTCTGCTGTGGTCCTTGTAAGCCAGGAGAAGGGAAGAACCTGCTACAGGAAGTCTCCAAAAGAAACAGTGGAGCATTTTCCTTTTAGTACCTCCTGTGAGCTTCGGGGCCTGTTGAGCTGGACATTATCAGTTGTTTCTAGGTAGAACAAATAAAACTCATTAAGTATGGTCACCACCATCAACAGGCTTGGAAATGTGCCTCCCATTTGGTTTTGTTGCAGTACCTCCCACGGATTCTGACCAATTAGGGCAGAGCATTACCCTGGACCAGCACAAAAGTGGCTACTGACACCAGCTGTCAGAACCTAGTAACTGAACTGAATTCACTGAAGATGTTGGAGGTCACAAAGCAGAGTGGCTAAGTCAGCTGGGTTAGATGCTCAGCACAGCAGTTCACTAGCTGTGTAACTTAGGGCAAGTCACTTAACTCTCTGAGCATCTGCAGGATGGGGTTGATAATAAGAACCCCCTCTTTGCCCTCTCATGAGGATGAAAGGAGTTAATTCGTGTACCATGTTTTGCAGTGTCTGGCACCTAGTGTTAAATGATAGATGCTAAGTAGCATGAGTTAATAAGCTCTAACTGCCCTGTGCTGAGTTTTGTATATGAATAGCTCTTGTAAAGTAATTCTGAGGTAGGTGCGGGTATATCTGTCTTTTACCAAAGAGGAATCTGGGGCACAAAGACTTTGAGAAAGTTACCCAAGATCAGGCAGCTAGAGAGGGTCAGATTCATCTCTAGGGGTCCCCACTGTACCCACTGCATCCAGGGGCAGGTCCTTATTAGATCAGAAGAGTCCTATGTGCCCGCCACTGGCCTTGGGGGTCCCAAGTCTCTCTATATTCAAGTTGGAGGGAAGAGGAGGGAGTGAATCTCTTGGCTCCAGAAACTGTCCCTGGATCACTCAGATCTCATATATACAAAATGGACACAAGACAGAGATATCTTAGGGTTTTCTAACACTTTCTGTGTGTGGGCACCTAGAAATATGTGCATAAGATATTTGTGCACATATGTCGTAATTAATGGGTGCAATAACAGAAGATTTAGTGTTTTGGCATCTAGTTACTGGGGGCCCTTGTATTATGAGGTTCAAGCCTGTGCACCAAGAGGCATCAATGTAGGGGACCCTGCATGCTGCAGTGTAACCCTGATGAAGGATTATAAACACAGAAGCGCATCCTGGAGGCGAACATGTTGGAGGAGCATGCAGAGGAATGATGCTTTCAACACTGTGCTAGGGAGAAGGCCAAAGCACTCCCTCAGGAAAACATCCACCTGCAGCATTCCGATGAGATGGTATGGTTTGCCTAAGGCACTGTTTAGGGGAAGTTTCAAAGGACTAGCCTGGGAATTGAAGAACTCCTCACCCTTTTTTTTTTTCAAGATAGAATCTCACTGTGTCACCCAGGCTGGAGTGCAGTGGCGTGATCTCGGCTCACTGCAAGCTCCGCCTCCCAGGTTCAAGCAGTTCTCCTGCCTCAGCCTCCCGAGTAGCTGGAGCTACATACAGGTGCATGCCACCACGCCTGGGTAATTTTTTATATTTTTAGTAGACACAGGGTTTCACCATGTTAGCCAGGATGGTCTCGATCTCCTGACCTCATGACTCCCCACCCTTCTTGCAGCCCCCTGTGGACTCGCTGATCTATTGAATAATGCTCAAAAGGTATTGTTCTGGAAATATGTGTAGAAATAAATTCGACATTCAAGACTTCACAAGTAACAATGGAGGAAAGGAAATAACAAGGCACAAGGACATCCTGCAGCAAGCCCTGAAACGCTGACCATCTTCTTCAAATGTTTACAACGTTGAAGTGTATGTGATGTTGTCATGGTTGTCACTGCTTCAGCCTCAAGAAGGGAATGGCCCACAGGACATGAAGAATTGGCAGTATTTGGAAACCTGACACTGGTATTGGATGGAAATTTAGAGCTCTTTGGATTGAAACATTCACTTGGAAGTCTTATGGCATCTCAAACTGAACATGGCCCATGAACAAACTAGGAAGAAAATCAAGGATGCAATTACTCTAAAAATCAGGGCAGTGGTTACCTCTATGGGATACCTTTGATCAGGAGGAACAATGAGGGTGAGTGATTTGCAGGGTTTTATTTCTTCACCTGGGTAGTGGTTAGATGCATGCAATGCATTAGAGTAATTCATTAAACTTGGCCTGGCATGTGCAGTGGCTCATAGCTGTAATCCCAGCACTTTGGGAGGCCAAGGTGGGAGGACCACTTGAGCCTAGGAGTTCGAGACCAGCCTGGGTGACATAGGGAGACCCCCATCTGGACAAAAAATAAATAAATATGTTGTATTTGTACCTACATTATTTCCATTGCTCTGTTGGCTTCTGTATTTGCATATTTTAATACTTGCTTCTTTCTGTGAACTTTGTCACAATAAGCAACAATAAAAAGGTCTATTCATCCACATAAGCCTGGTCCTTTGCCATTCTTCGCCATTTCAGTAATTGGCACCACCATTCCCCCCAAGTGATTAAGGTCTAAAACCTGGGCCTCCCTTCTCCTTCCTTTCCCTAACCCTGCCTCTGGTGACATGGGTCCCTCCATTCATCACTTGTTTCCAAAACTCTCCCCTCCCTCTGGGCCTCCCTGTCTCCCCTGCTGCCACTCTGTCATCCTCTAAACTCCCTACATTCACCCTTCCTCCCCACACAGACAGTAAACTTTTATAAAAATGTTTTATTTGAAAATGATTATAGATTTACAGGAAGTTGCAAGAATAGAAGAGAGAGGTCTCACAGATCCTTCATCCAGCTTCCCCCAATGTCACTGTTTTACATAACTATATTATACTATCAGTACCAGGAAATGGACATGGGTACAATCCATGGAGCTTATTCAGATTTCAGTTGTACCTGCACTCATTTTTGTGTACTCTGTGTGTGTATCAGTCTGTGTAATTTTATCCTAAGTGTAGATTCATGTAGCTACCACCACAATCAAGATACAGAATTGTTCTATCACCAGATACCTCCCTTGTGCTACCCTTTATAGTCATACCCAGTCTACTTCCCCTTCCCCCATCCCTAACCCCAGGCAACCACTAATCTCAATAATTTTGTCATTTTGAGAGTGTTGTATAAATGGAATCATGCACATGCAACACTTTGAAGTTGGCTTTTTTTTCTCAGCATAATGCCCTAGAGATCCATCCAAGTGGTCATATGTGTCAGTAAGTGTTTCTTTTTATTGCTCTGTAATATTCTGTAGTATGAATATAGGATAATCTTTTTAAAGCAGATTGGTCCCAGCTACTTGGGAGGCTGAGGGAGGAGAATTGCTTGAACCCGGGAGATGGAAGTTGCATTGAGCTGAGATGGTACTACTGCACTCCAGCCTGTGTGAAAGAGTAAGACTCTGTTAAAAAAAAAAAAAAAAAAAAAAGCAGACAACAGCAGATTGGAAGCTGTCACTTCCAGGTTCAAATGGGGCTTTCCCATGGCATTAAGAACAAAACATATGCTCCTCACCTAGTGGGCCTCCCTATCTTCTCTCTCTCTCTCTCTCTTTTTTTTTTTTTTTTTTTTGAGATGGAGTCTCACTCTGTTGCCCAAGCTGGAGTGCAGTGGCACAATCTCAGCTCACTGCAACCTCTGCCTCCTGGGTTCAAGCAATTCTCCTGCCTCAGCCTCCTGAGTAGCTGGGATTATAGTCATGTACCACCACACCCAGCTAATTTTTATATTTTTAGTAGAGACGGTGTTTCGCCACGTTGGCCAGACTGGTCTCGAACTCCTGACCTCAAGTGATCTGCCCGCCTTGGCCTCCCAAAATGCTGGAATTACAGGCGTGAGCCACCATGCCCAACCCCTGTCTTCTCTTGATACCTGTCCCCGCCCCCATACACACGGGCCTCTGTAATTCCTAAAACCCAACCCAGCACAGTTTTTCTGTGCTGCTCACCAGGATGACTCCCCCCACCTTTCCTTGTCTTCCAGTCCCTGCTGAAATGTCACCTCCTCAGAGAGGACTTTTCTGCACTTTCCTATACAAATGCTGACACCCACCCCATTTTTTCTGCTTATTTTCTCCCTTGCACTAATTGTACTTTGTCAGAATTTATTTTCTTGTCTGCTTGTTTAGTGTCTGACACTGACCCCTAGTACAGTGACCAGTGTGTAACAGACACTGAGAAAGGACTAAGTTGAGTAAAGGAGTTGGTTTGTCTCTGAAAGAGGATGCTGATGTAACATCCACCTGTGTAACATCCACCCCTCTGGGTAATCAAGCATCGGAATCTAAGCTATTACAGGCATGGATTAATAATGTACTTGTGTATGCCTGGCCTTTTTCCAGAAAGGGATTCAAGGTGGCTTGCAAAACTGCAGATGATGCAACCAGATAAAAAATAATGAGTGAAAATAAGAATGGGAAAAGATGAAGCAAGCCCACACCCGGAAGAAAATAAGAGTAGGGAAAGATGAAGATGGCGCACGGCCTGCAGGTGGGATGCAGGGCTGGCAGGACCCCTGGTTGCCTGCTCTTTAGCAGCCAGCAACCTAGTGCCTGTGGCTGGACAAGCAAAGGAAGACACAAGCAAGGTGGCTTCAGGTCGTGGTAAAGAAAATATGAAGAAAATAAAAGTTAAACGTGGTCCATGAAATTAAAAGCAAGCCTTTTTATTATTTTATTTTATTTTTTATTTTTTTTCTGAAGAGGCAGTTATTCCTGATTCTGGGAATTGAAAGAAAGATTCACCATGAGCCTTAATTGTTTTTTTCATCACGACCTGAGTGGTGGTGTGATCCTAGCTCACTGCAGCCTCAGACTCCTGGGCTCAAGTGATTCTCCCGCTTCAGTCTCCCAAAGTGCTGGAATTATAGGTATAAGGCAGTGCCCCTGGCCAAGTCTTTTTTTGTTTTTTTTTTTTGAGACGGAGTCTCGCTCTGTTGCCCAGGCTGGAGTGCAGTGGCACAATCTCAACTCACAATCTCAGCAACTTCTTTTTTTTTTGAGACGGAGTCTCGCTCTGTCGCCCAGGCTGGAGTGCAGTGGCTGGATCTCAGCTCACTGCAAGCTCCGCCTCCCGGGTTCACGCCATTCTCCTGCCTCAGCCTCCCGAGTAACTGGGACTACAGGCGCCCACCACCTCGCCTGGCTAGTTTTTTTGTATTTTTTAGTAGAGACGGGGTTTCACCGTGTTAGCCAGGATGGTCTTGATCTCCTGACCTCGTGATCGGCCCGTCTCGGCCTCCCAAAGTGCTGGGATTACAGGCTTGAGCCACCGCACCCGGCCAATCTCAGCAACTTCTACCTCCTGTGTTCAAGAGATTCTCCTGCCTCAGCCTCCTGAGTAGCTGGGATTACAGGCATACACCACCAAGCCTGGCTAATTTTTTTGTATTTTTAGTAGAGACAGGGTTTCACCATGTTGGCCAGGCTGGTCTTAAACTCCTGACCTCAGATGACCCACCCGCCTCAGCCTCCCAAAGTGCTGGGATTACAGGCATGAGCCACCGCGCCCGGCCCCCTGGTCAAGTCTTAATATTTTTATTTTTCTGTTAATTTTTTCGGAAGATCTATTGTGGTTGGACCCTCAGGAAATCATGAAGAAGAAAATGACAAGGCACCCTGCCCTCTGGAAATTTATGGGGAAAACAAATCTTGGCTACTGATGATCGCTCCACCCCCCAACCCCCCACTCCTCCTCATATCCGTAGGCCCTGTTGCTTTCACCTGTTTCTCGTCCTCTGATTAAATTAACTGCCTAGAGTAATACCAGGTTAGTAGCAAGCTGGGTCAAGAGAGTGAGTGTCTGGATGGTAGATCCACTTTCTTCCTATAACATCCACCCCTCTGGGTAACCAAGTGTTGGAATCTAGGCTGTTACAGACACTACCATAGGCCCCTAGTGGACCAGCAAACTTTGTTTATCAGTTGAATCCACTTGAAATGAATATACAAGGCAGTCTCCAATGAGGGAGGTGATTCAGCAAAGTGTAGCTTGTCTGCTAGGAGAGGTATGAGAGGGAAGACCCTGGTCTCTGATTCTGGCCCTCCGACTCCAGCCAGACTACTGTATTCTGCACCATGCCACCCCAACCCATCACCCTCCCACACACTTATTCTGAGTTTTGAGTCCCTCCTCTGGTTCCCCTAGCATCCTGGGCTCAGCCCCATTCTCCTGCATTGCAAGTGCCTCTTGGAGATGACTCTTTGTTTATTTTTTTGGGATGGAGTCTTGCTCTGTTGCCGAGGCTGGAGTGCAATGGCATGATCTCAGCTCACTACAGGCTCCGCCTCCCGGGTTCAAGCGATTCTCCTGCTTCAGCCTCCTGAGTAACTGGGATTACAGGTGCCCACAACCATGCCTGGCTAATTTTTGTATTTTTAGTAGACATGGGGTTTCACCATGTTGGCCAGGCTGGTCTCGAACTCCTGGCCTCAAGTGATCCACCTGCCTCAGTTTCCCAAAGTGCTGGGATTACAGGCATGAGCCACCGCGCCCAGCCAGAGATGACTCTTTTATGTCATGGCTTCACTAGGTGCATTCTGGAAGCACCAGCAACAGAGTCATCCGGGTGCTTCAGCAGTGGCTGCCAGGTGGTGAGTGTCTCATGGTGTTGCTCACGGCAGGTGAGGAATGTGTTTTTGGTAAGGACCCTGACCTAAAGAGATGTGGTTAAATAGGGTCCTCTCCAAATTCATATCCAGTTGGAATCTCATGTCGTGAGCTTATTCGGAAATAGGGTCTTTGCAGATATAATTAAGGTAAGAATTGAGATGATATCATACCGGATTAGAGTGGGATATAAATCCAGTGAGTGTCCTTATAAGAGATGGAAAAGGGCCAGCTGTGGTGGCTCACGCCTGTAATCCCAGCACTTTGGGAGGCCAAGGCAGGAGGACTACTTGAGCCCAGGAGTTTGAGACCAGCCTGGGCAACATGGTGAAACCCCATCTCTACAAAAAATACAACAACAAAAAATTAGTCAGGCATGGGGTGCATGCCTGCAGTCCCAAGCTACTCAGGAGGTGGGAAGATTGCTTGAGCCCAAGGGGTGAAGGCTGTAGTGAGCCATGATCGTGCCACTGTACTCCAGCCTGGATAACAAAGCAAGACCCTGTCTTGGAAAAAAAAATGTATTGAAAAAATAGGAGAGAGACGGAAAAGAGCACACAGAGACTCACAGAGAAGACAGCTGTGAGAAGACTGAAGTAGGCAGAGATTGAAATCATGCTGCCACAAGCCAAAGAACATCTGAGGACACCAGAAGCTGAAAGGGGCAAGGAAGAGACAAGGCAGGCTCCCCAAGAGCCTTCAGAGGGAGCATGCCTTTGCTGATACATAGATTTTGGTCTTCTAGCCTCTCGAATTGTAAGTGAATACATTTTCTGTTATTTTAAGCCACTAAGTTAGTGGTAATTTGTTCTGGCAGCAATGGCTTCCCACTCCTGGGGGAAATGAATGCAAGGGACATGCCCTTCTAGAGGGTTTAACTGCTCAGGCCATCACCACCATGCACAGACAGCTGGTTATGATGGCAGAAGAAATAAATTTGATAGAGAGCCCCAAGATGGTGTGCCCAGTCTAGGTGAGGGACAGAGTATTACAGAATACATGCTCTCATCCATTAATCATTAAAGAAGGCAGACTCACTTTGCAAAGCTTATTGGAGGAAAGTGAAACTTTCAATGGGAATCAGATGGTCAAGACTCATTACTAGAAGTGAACTTCTATTTGGAAGAATGTAGCCTAAGATGGAGCAACTCAGGGCTTGAAACAAGCCAGGCACATTTTAACACAGGAGAGGTAGAGTGGGATGCAGGACAGAGACCAGGCAAGGAGTGGACCAGCTTTGAGACTTCTCCCTCACCCCCTGACTAAGGCTGTTACCAGCTGCTCTGTAAGAGAGTGGATATCCCTGGGTGGGTTGAAATTGATTGATTGATCGATTGATTGACAGGGTCTCACTCTGTTGCCCAGGCTGGAGTGCAGTAATGGGATCATAGCTCACTGCAACCTTGAACTCCTGGGCTCAAGTGATCCTCCTACCTCTGCCTCCTGAGTAGCTAGGACTACAAATACGTGCCACACACCCGGATAATTTTTGTATTTTTTGTAGAGATGGAGTCTCGCTATGTTGCCCAGGCTGGTCTTGAACTCTTGGCCTCATATGATTCTCCCAATATGGCCTCCCAAAGCTCTGAGGTTATGGGTGTGAGCCACCATGTCGGCCCAAAATATGTTTATTGAGCACCCACTTTGTGTGCCAGACTCAGAACTAGCATGGAATATTGAAGGGCCAAATGCAGTTCTTTTTTTTTTTTTTTTTTTTTTGAGAGGGGGTGTGGCTCTGTCTCCCGGGCTGGAGTGCAGTGGCCGGATGTCAGCTCACTGCAAGCTCCGCCTCCCAGGTTTACACCATTCTCCTGCCTCAGCCTCCGGAGTAGCTGGGACTACAGGCGCCCGCCACCTCGCCCGGCTAGTTTTTTGTATTTTAGTAGAGACGGGGTTTCACTGTGTTAGCCAGGATGGTCTCGATCTCCTGACCTCGTGATCCGCCCGTCTCGGCCTCCCAAAGTGCTGGGATTACAGGCTTGAGCCACCGCGCCCGGCCCAAATGCAGTTCTTACCCTCACAGAGCTGGTAATATTGTATCAGGAATATTTTGGTTGCAAGTAACAGAAAACTCAACAAAAACTGACTTAAACAATAAAAGGAACATATTATCCCCAGTAATTCACAAGGCATTTGTGCCTTCCAGCACCATTCAGCCAGGCTCCTACTTGGTTTCTTTGTGATTCTCTTGGGCCTTCTCTCTTCTGTGTGTCAGTTCCAGCCTAGGGTTGACTTCTTTTTTGTTCATGATTTCAGGTTGGTTACCAGCAGTATCTGCAGCTGTTGCTTTACACTGGGGAGGTGGGAGGGGGCATTCTCCTGCAATCATACATCCATGTGATTGAATCCACAGATCCAAGCCCATCCCTGACTCAATCATAAGGCAAAGGAAATAAGATATCCTGATTGGTTTAGACCAGTGTTAGTCTAAGTGTGGCCTCCCGGCCAGCAGTTGTCAGCATCCCCTGGGAATTTGCTAGAAGTGCAAATCCTTGGGATCAGAAATGGAATCAGCAACTCTGTGGGGAGGGCTCAGCAACTTGTGCTCAGCAAGCCCTCCAGGTGATTCTAACGCACGCTGTAGTTTACTCTTGAACTAATCAGATCCCATCTGTGGAGCTGGTGGGGAAGGTTATTCTACCCAAATGTAATGGTGGAAGGATGGAATAGATATTGGGAAGGCAATCATAGCCCCTATCCTTAGTGATTAAGGCAAATATCATAATTTATTGCATTTTTTGTTGAATTCTTAATAGGTGCTAATCAATTTACATGCATGTTCTCATTTAATTCTTACCACAAACCTGTGAGGTAGGTACTGTTATTGTCTACAACAATTGAGAAAACTGAGGCCCAGTGTAGTTAAGTAACTTATTTAAGGCTTTGTCGCTAAGTGTCAAGGCTGGAAGTTGAACTCCCGCGAACTGACCCCAGAGGCTGTGTACTAATAAACAGCCAGCCACCAGGCATGTGATAAGCCCATGACTGACAGAGGAAGTCCAGGTGCCCTGGGAGTACCACAAAGGCACCTAGCATGCTCTAGTGGGCATCAAGGAGAGCTTCTTGGAAGAAGTGACAAGATGGTGAGGAGTTTGCTAGCCAGATGAAGAGGAGGAGGAAGAGTGTCTAAAGGCCTAGAGCCAAGAGATGGTTTAGCATGTCTGAGGGTGTGACTTGAATGTAATGCTGTTAGTGGGAGTAAAGAGGCATGACTGAGAGGTGAGCAGGGACCAGAACGAGAAGGACCATGAGGACTAAGTGAAGAGGTTCAACTTTATCCTTAGGGCAGCAGGGCACATCTAGGGTTCTGACTGGCATGAATACACTGGACTGGCCTTTAGAGAGATGACCCTGTTGTCAGGGTGGAAAATTGAGCCGAGGTAAAAAAAGCTAATTGGAAGCCCATTTGCAGGGGTCCATCTCACTAGAAATGATGGTGCCTGGGCAAAGGGCAGAGATATTGAGCATGGATACATACATCCTCTCTCTCTCTCTATGTGTGTGTGTGTGTGTGTGTGTACACATACATATAGAGTTGGGTTTTGGCTGAGGTGAGGGATATGGATGCCTACAATTTATTGAGCTGTACCAGGTGCTTTGTACGTACTATTTCTAATTCATTCAACTACTCTGCAAGGTTGGCATTTTTTTTTTTTTTTTTTTTTTTTGAGATGGAGTCTCGCTCTGTCACCCAAGCTGGAGTGCAGTGGCGCGATCTCCACTCACTGCAAGCTCCGCCTCCCAGGTTCACGCCATTCTCCTGCCTCAGCCTCCCCTGCAGCTGGGACTACAGGCGCCTGCCACCGCGCCCGGCTAATTTTTGTATTTTTGGTAGAGACGGGGTTTCACCGTGTTAGCCAGGATGGTCTCAATCTCCTGACTTCATGATCCGCCCGTCTCGGCTTCCCAAAGTGCTGAGACTACAGGTGTGAGCCCCTGCACCCGGCTCAAGGTTGGCATTTTTATCTGCATTTTCTGAAAGGGGATGAGGATCTATGTTACCTGCCTGGGAATCACACTAACAAATTATAAAACACTGAGTTTAGGCTGGGCGCGGTGGCTCACGCCTATAATCCCAGCATTTTGGGAGGCTGAGGTGGTTGGATCACTTGAGGTCAGGAGTTTGAGACCATACTGGCTATCATGGTGAAACCCCATCTGTACTAAAAATATGAAACAATTAGCCGGGCGTGGTGGTGGGCGCCTGTAGTCCCAGCTACTCCGGAGGCTGAGTCAGGAGAATGGCATGAACCTGGAGGCAGAGCATGCAGTGAGCCCATTGCGCCACTGCACTCCAGCCTGGGCGACAGAGTGAGACTCCGTCTCAAAAAAATAAAAATAAAAAACAAAAACTAGCCAGGCATGGTGGCGTGTGTCTGTAATCCCAGCTACTTGGGAGGCTGAGGCAGGAGAATCGCTTGAACCTAGAAAGTGGAGGTTGCAGTGAGCTAAGATTGTGCCACTGCACTCCAGCCTGGGTGACAGAGTGGGACTCTGTCTCAAAAACAAACAAACAAAGAACACTAAGTTTAAACCTAAGTCTGTGTTTTCTGCATAGAGTCATCATTAGGAATGGCTGTGGATCAGGGTTTTGTGCATTATTTCTAATTCTTCATGAAGTTATATTTATGTAATTGTATATCCTACACATACATTATATGAATAGATAAACCTGTCCTTTGTTCTCTAATAAATTCCCAATGCTGGGTATGTAGCAGGTGCTCAATAAATATTGGAAGAAAGGAAAGAAGGGGCCTGGCGCAGGGGCTCAAGCCTATAATCCCAGCACTTTGGGAGGCCGAGGCGGGGGGATCACCTGAGGTCAGGAGTTCAAGACCAACCTGGCCAACATGGCGAAACCCCGTCTCTACAAAAATACAAAAATTAGCTGGGCATGATGGTGTATGCCTATAATCTCAGCTACTCGGGAGGCTGAGGTGGGAGAATTGCTTGAACCCAGGAGGTGGAGGTTGCAGTGAGCTGAGATCATGCCATTGCACTCCAGCCTGGGTGACAGACTGAGACTACATCTGAAAAAAAAAAAAAAAAAAAGAAAAGAAAGGAAGAAAATGATTAAAAAAAAAAGCTGTTACACATAGGTGGTTAAATGGTTTTAACCAATGACACAGTTACACTCAAGATTTTGCTGGCAAGAGTAGGGAAAAACAAAATTTTATCACTAAATACTACATATTACAAATGAATACAAATAGGAAATATCTGAGAGCTGAAGATAAACATATATATACATATATACATATTTGAGTTATTTAATAAATATTTAATAATAAAGTAATTGGTAAATGGCTTGTATCTATGTAATTTGTCTTGAAGTTTTCTTATTTCTTTTCTAAATGTTATTATTGTTGTGTTTGGGGTCGCCTTAGGTCTAATATTGCTGGAATATACACGGAGGAGCCCAGTGAAAATAAACCTTCATTTATTTCTAATTGTTTTCTAAACCAGGGTAATGGAATAGATATAGGGTCACTTGACTGCTTGCAAAAATGCTTCACACAAAGACATAATCAGACAAAATGGGATTCTGAAAGACTCGGCCATGGGCAAAATATCATCAAGGTCTTCCTCAGTTGTTTCCAAACTTTAGGGCATGAAATAATTCCCTTGAGGGCTTGTTTAAAATGCTGATTCCTGTGCCTCACTCCAGCCTCCCTCATCAAATTCTGACTTGGAAGATAGGAAGTGGGGACTTGATATTCTGTATTCTTAGCAATCGGTCCTGGAAATCCAAGGACCACACTTTAAGATCCATCAATTTACCTTGAAAGTGTTTGTGACCAGAAACATCAGGCTTTTTCTCAACCTCTTGCTGCCAGGTTTGCACTGAGATAGGAGGGAGCTGACCTCAAAGTGACTGACCGATCTGTCAACGCGATTTCTGGGGAAGGTGCTCCTCTCTGCACTTCAATTCCAATGTGATGGCATGAGGGAGATTCTCTCATAGATTACACCTCCCGTGCCAGGTCAGACAGGGAGAGAATGGGGGTGTGACTTACTGATCACCTTGCCCTTTCAACATCTAAATGGCCCGACCCAGCACTGACCCTGGACTCATGTCCCAAAAAGCATTTGAAAGAATTTGGAAAGCTGACAGAAGTATGAGAAGACAAAATAAGCTCTGCTAATATGTTGCAGAAACTGTTAGAATAAGATCTTTTAGGGGCAGTATCCTTCTTCCAGTTATTTTGGGCATAGATCACATTATCATCATAACCACCATCGTCATCATCCACAACAGCAATCAGTACTTACGGAGCAGTCAAAGGATGAGGGCTATTTTTCTTGTAAAGACAGGATCTCTGTTGCTCAGGCTGGTCTCAAACTCCTGGCATTAAGCAATCCTCCCGTCTCAGCCTCCCAAAGTGCTGGGATTATAGGCTTGAGCCCCTGTGCCTGGCCTAGGGCTGTTATTTTGTATTCCATTTCCAGGCCTTTGGGCCAAAGGATTTTATTCAGGTATCCCCAAGGCTACCAAAATTATTTTAAACATTTTCACAGAAATGGTTTCTCGCATGGATATGGACATCCTTCTGTTTCTGTTCATTTGAAAATAGACCTTATTTTCTTTAAAGACATGCTAGTATTTCATAGTATGCGTGCACTCATATTCTTTTCTTTTTTCCTATTGTTTGCCGATAAATTCCCTGGCATGCACCCATATTTTAAAAATCAGTTTCTGGTGGTATAGATTTGGGTTGTTGCAGGTTTTTGCTAATTCAAGCAGTGCCATGACAAACCATGTCATGCCTGTCTTTGCACAAGTGAGTGATCATTAATGTAAGACCAACACCTAGAAGTGTAATTGCTAGGTTAAAGGGTAGAGTCATTTACATTTTTGGCAGGTACCTCCAATTGCCTTCAAAAAAGTTATGGCAGTTTATACTTGTATCGATAGTGATGAGCAAGGGCCTATTTCCTCATGTCAGTACTGGAAAATTACATTTTAAACATTCTTTTGGCACTTCGATCGGTAGAAAATTTAAATATTCTTTTGGCACTCCGATAGGTGGAAAATTGTATCATATGTTTATTTGCAATCCTTTTATTTACAATGATGCGTTTATGGGTCATTTGTGTATTTTTATTCTGTGAAATGCCTAATCCTTTGCTAAACATAAAAAGATTAAAATTCTTTGAAACAGAAGTTAATTTAAATAATATGTTTAATTTTTAAAACAGTAAGCTTTCTTTATTAGGAAAATGTATGATATGAAGGTACCGAACACGTCAAGTCTCGTCTATGTCGCGTAATTTGATCCCACAGTCATAGAATAGAAAGAAGCTGATAATCAGGATGAAGTTTTAAAATGGTTTTTGAGTCTTGCAGAACAAATTGAAGCTTTTCTGAACAAGAAAATAAAACCAATTAAGAATTGCAGTCTCTCTACCAGTCACTGTGCTAGATGTGGCAACTGTTCTACCACTGGATCTTCTTAACAATTATTTGGTGCTGTTATGATTCTCACCCTCACTTTTTTTTTTTTTTTTTGAGACAGTCTCACTCTGTTGCCCAGGCTGAAGTGCAATCGTGCAATCTAGGCTTACTGCAGCCTCCACCTCCCAAGTTCAAGTCATTCTCCTGCTTCAGCCTCCTGAGTAGCTGGGACTACAGGCACCCGCCACCACACTTGGCTAATTTTGTATTTTTAGTAGAGACGGGATTTCACCAGGTTGGCCAGGCTGGTCACAAACTCCTGACCTCAAGTGATCTGCCTGCCTTGGCCTCCCAAAGTGTTGGGATCACAGGCGTGAGTCACCATGCCCGGCCTCACTCTTACTTTTAAAGAGAATGCTTTCCCCTTTCTGCTGAGATCTGACAAACACAAAAATGAAGCAGGCAAAGATGATGCCAGTGACACTTTCTGGGTTCCCAACCACAGCATAGCCTTGACGATGCACTGTGTTTGTCAGAGCTCCTCAGCAGAAAGGGGAGAGCGTTCTCTTTAAAAGTGAGGGTGAGAATCGTAACAGCATCGAAGAGTTGTAGAGAAGATCCAGTGGTAGAGCAGTCGCCGTGTCTAGCACAGTGACTGGTGGAGACTGCAATTCTTAATTTGTTTCATTTTCTTATTCAGAAAGCTTCAGTTTTTTCCACAAGACTCAAAACTGTTTCAAAATTCATCCTGATTATCAGCTTCTTTCTATTCTAGGACTGTGGGATCAAATCATGTGACATAGATGAGATGTGACATGTTCAGTACCTTTATATCACACGTTTTCCTAATAAAGAAAGCTTACTATTTTAAAAATTAAGTATTTTTAAAACAATTAACCTCTGTCGTCACCCACAGCATTGTCAGGCTATGCTGTGGTTGGAACCACTTTCAATGACATTTCCTTCTTACTGGGAGAGGCAGTCTGAGAAACAGATTGGATACTGAAACACTCGGATGTTCAATAGGATATCAGTGACTTCCATCCAAAGATCATGAGGGACCCACCTGCAATTGAACAAATTTGAGTTTATTTCTAGTAGCAAATAACACATAAAATGGGAAGCTTTTGGAATGGGGTGTTAGAAAGTATCTATAATTGGGCCAGGCGTGGTGGCTCATGCCTGTAATCCCAGCACTTTGGGAGGCCAAGGTGGGTGGATCATGAGGTCAGGAGTTCAAGACCAGCCTGGTCAACATGGTGAAATCCCATCTCTACTAAAAATACAAAAATTAGCCAGGTGTGGTGGCATATGCCTGTAATCCCAGCTACTCAGGAGGCTGAGGCAGAAGAATCGCTTGAACCCGGGAGGCAGAGGTTGCAGTGAGCTGAGATTGTGCACTATAGCCTGGGTGACAGAGCAAAACTCCGACTCAGGAAAAAAAAAAAAGTATCTATAATTGGCTGGGGACAGTGGCTAATGCCTATAATCCCAGCACTTTGGGAGGCTGGGACTGGTGAATTGCTTGAGCCCAGGAGTTAGAGACCAGCCTAGGCAACATGGCAAAACCCTGTCTCTACAGAAAATACAAAAATTAGCTGGGCATGGTGGCATACACACCTGTGGTCTCCCTTGGGAGGCTGAGGTGGGAGGATTGCCTGAGCCTAGGAGGTTGAGGCTGTAGTGAGCCATGATTGCATCACTGCACTCAGCCTGGCTGATAGAGTAAGACCCTGTGTCCAAAAAAATATTAATAATAATAGTAATAATAAAAAAAATAAAAATCTATTCTAGGATTTGAGCTTGTGTCAGGTGATTTGGGGGAGGGTTTAAGAGAGTCAGGTTTTGCTCTAGATGCAGATGTAATTCTGTGATCTTATTTTTGAGATGGCATCTCGCCCTTTCGCCCAGGCTGGAGTGAAGTGGTGCAACTCGGCTCACTGCAACCTCTGCCCCCTGGGTTCAAGCGATTCTCCTGCCTCAGCCTCCCAAATAGCTGGGATTACAGACACCTGCTACCACTCCCGGCTAATTTTTGTATTTTTAGTAGAGATGGGGTTTCACCATGTTGGACAGGCTGGTCTCAAACTTCTGACCTCAGTTGATCCACCCGCCTGGGCCTTCCAGAGTGCTAGGATTACAGGCATGAGCCACCGTGCCTGGTCTAATAATTCTTACCTATCAGGCAGGAGGAAAAAATCAAGGCTAAAGCAGCAGCAGTTACCATTAGGCTGGATAGGAAGTTTTTGGTTATTTTTGTGTCTGTCTTGGACAATGTTCATGTTTTGTCTGTGTTGAGACATGGCTATGGAGGAGTCTTGTTTTTGTCTTCATCCATCATGGTCACAATGGTCTTGTTTGATGTTGATGCTCTGAATTCTTTATGCCCCATAGAACACCAGAGCTTCCAGATCAGGAGCCACTTTTCTCTTTGAATGTTTTAGAAATTGTTTAAAATAAAACCATCCCCAAATTCCAGCATATAAATTGCCCTCTTTAGACCTTTTCTCACCAGGTATGCAGAGGCCATAGACACTGTGGTTGAAAGTGTGAACTCTGACTCCTGGCAGCTGAGGCTGGAATCTTCCTTCTGTCACTTGACTGTGTGTGAACCTGAGCAAGTTATTTACTGTGATGGCTAATTTTATGTTTCAGCTTGCCTCTGATGACAGAGGTTAATTGTTTTAAAAATATCGGGCTAAGGGATGCCCAGATAGCTGGCAAAACACTATTTCTGGGTATGTCTCTGGGGGCATTTCCAGAAGAGATTAGCATTTCAATTGGTAGACCAAGTACAGATGAATACCCTTCTCAATGTGGGCAGGTGTCACCCAATCCACTGGGGACCTAAATACAACAAAAAAGCAGAAAAAGGGCAAATTTGCTGTCTTGCTGTTCAGGCTGAGATATCTGTCTTCTCCGGCCCTTATGTACATGGGTGCTCCGGCCCTTATGTACATGGGTGCTTCTCTGGCCCTTATGTACATGGGTGCTCCTTATGTACATAGTGTCATTCAGTCTGAGTCAGACCTTCAGACTCAGACTGAATGACACTACCAGTTTACCTGGTTCTCTAGCTTACTGATGGCAAAGTGTGGGACTTCTTATCCTCCATATTCATGTGAGCCAATTCCTATAATAAATGTCTCTCTCTCCATGTATGTATGGAGATATATATATAAATACATATAAAAAATATACAAATATATATATAAAAATATATTAAAAATACATATAATATATATATAATAGAGTTAGGGTTTTTTTTTTGTTGTTGTTTGTGTGTTTGTTTTGTTTTGTTTTTGAGATGGAGTCTCGCTCTGTCTCTTAGGCTGAAGTGCAGCGGCACAATCTTGGCTCACTGCAGGTTCTGCCTCCCAGGTTCAAGGAATTCTTCTGCCTCAGCCTCTGGAGTAGCTGAGATTATAGGTGCGCCCCCCCATGCCTGGGTTATTTTTTTTTTTTTTTTTTTTTTTGAGACAGAGTTTCGCTCTTGTTGCCCAGGCTGGAGTGCAATGGCGCAATCTCAGCTCACTGCAACCTCTGCCTCCCGGATTCAAGCAATTCTTCTGCCTCAGCCTCCCAAGTAGCTGAGATTACAGGCATGCACCACCACACCTGATTAATTTTGTATTTTTAGTAGAGATGGTGTTTCTCCATGTAGGCCAGGCTGGTCTTAAACTCCTGACCTCAGATGATCCACCCACCTCAGCCTCCCAAAGTGCTGGGATTACAGGCGTGAGCCACCACGCCCGGCCTAGGGTGATGATTAAGTGAATTAAATCCACATAAAGCTGTCAGGACAGTACCCAGCACAGAGGATTGCCCTGTTGTTACTGTTACTACCGAATGTTCAGTCAATTCTCAAGTGCCTGGGGAGTTGTAGGAGCCTCTGGCTGTTGTCATTTCTTGTTTTTGGAGATGGAGTCTCACTCTGTCACCCAGGCTGGAGTGCGGTGGCGTGATCTCAGCTCACTGCAACCTCTGCCTCCCGGGTTCAAGCAATTCTCCTGTCTCAGCCTCCCGAGTAGCTGGGACTACAAGCGCAAGCCACCATGCCCAACTAATTTTTTGTATTTTTCAGTAGAGACAGGGTTTCACCATATCGGTCAGGCTGGTCTTGAACTCCTGACCTCAGGTGATCCACCTGCCTCAGCCTCCCAAAGTACTGGAATTATAGGTGTGAGCCACCATGCCTGGCCGTCATTTCTTCTGCATTCTCTTCTTTCCTGTCTGTGCCCCATACTTACCCCACAGGTCTTCTTGAAAAGTCCCTTGCGTCATATTACTGTTGAGTGACATGTTCCATGCTCACTCTCACTTATTGAGCATGTACTCTATATCAGGCACTGGGCTGGGCAGGGTATTCCCAGAGTTTTACTTTATTCTCCTGCACGGCAGGCATTTTTAGCCCTACTTTACCACTTCAGAAGGAAACTGAAGAGAGAATATAAGTAACTTACTTGAAGACACACAGTTTGTAAGTGGTAAAGCTGAGTTCGAGTGCAAAATCATCTGACTCTAAAACTTTTTCCTCTCTGCCTTCAGCCTCCCCCATGAAAGTCCAGCACTGAAGGTCTTCATTGCACAGCCCCAGATGCCTTTCCAGCCTGACTTTTAAATATCCCCTATACAATCAAAGAGCATTATGAAGGGTCTAGCAGGCTCAGAGGAAGTCAAGAGGAAAAAGGCAGTTCAAATATTTTTTTTTGTGGGGGAAGCAAAAAAAAAAACCACAACTAGACAAAGACATGGACATGGCATAAAGTAAGTGACAAATATCTGCTGAAGTGCCATGAATGTTAGAGAAAAGGGATGTGGGTGAGAATGAGCAGTCAGGAAGTGGTTCCCACCAGAAGCCAGGCAGTGGCTGAGGCTTCAGGGATGAACCAAATTTGGACAAGAGAAGGATGCTCCTTATCTAACACTTGATTTCATCGCTACCTGTTCTCTCCCATTTCTTCAGTCTCCCTCAACTCCAGATGACCCTGGCCTGCCTCTGCACTTCCCTGCATGTGCTTTCTTTGGACACTTCCTGCTTCCTCTCCCTCCCAGTGTGTAAAGTGCTGGATGGCAGGAACACAGCGTTTCTCATCTTTTATCATCATCCACCAACACTTTCCTTCCTATGACCACACACACACACACACACACACACACAGCACCTAGCACCATGCCTCACTCACCAAAGACAGTCAATACTTGTGTGTTGAACAAATGAAGCAAAAGGTCCCGAGTTCTTAGTTTAACAATTTCACAGGTTCTTTCGGCTATCATTTCTCAGGTACTGTGCACATTCACCACCCCGAAAGCATCCCAGACCGGACCTTGATTGGCTGTCTGCCTCTGTCCATCCCTGGAAGATTTTGGGCCTCAGCTCCCCCATCTCTAAACAGTGGGGGTGGCCCAGCCATGGTCCTCTTACCCATGCGTAAGAATCACAGAATCTCCAATAAAGCTTGTTAAAAGTCCAGGGTTGGCTTCATTTCCCAAAGATTCTGACACAAGTGTGGCAGCAGAAATCTGGATTTTAATATGTATCCCAGGGGACTCTGAAGAAGAGGGTCATTGGGCTGCCCTTAAAGAAACCCTGTGCTAGGTGACCCAGCTAGTTTCTATGAATCTAGAATGGAAAAGGATGACAGACCCTGTGTGTGGGGCTCCTGAAGGCATCCAGTTGGGGACAGACCTCTCCGAAGCACAATCGCGTCTTAATTTTCAGAGCCATCCACTTGAAACCTAATGACCCAGTGTGTTTGCAGCGGTGGGACAATCAGCGTCCCGGATCCCTCCTGGAGATGTGCTGATTCCGCAGGGCCCCTTAACGAAATGGATTCCTCTCGCCTTCCCTGCTGTGCGGCAGGGGCTGATCCTGAATTAACTCAAGATCTGTTTTTTGTTTGTTTGTTCTTCAGGTGAAGGGGTTCCTATTTCTCATGAGGGCCCTCCTGGCTAAGACATCTCGTTTGGGAAAGGCAGTGTTTGCTAAGCTCTTGGAGGCTCCAGGCTCCTGGAGAAGGAGCAATATCCCCACTGCGCTAGGGAGGAGGCCTTTGTAGTGTCGACCTGCTGTTTGTGTTTCAGGCTTTAAGGGAAGAGTTGCTCCTAATTAAAGGCATAAATGCTTTAATCCCTGGCCTGAGGGCTTCCCATAGCGCATTAGCCGTATTAGGAAGGAAATGGATTGTAATCCCTTTAATATAAACCTGGAGGAACTTGAGGGCTTCTGATTGGGGAGAAGAATTTCCTCCTGTGATTTAACAATATTAACATACTGAATTTGCATAGGCAGAAATTTGGGCCCAGCTTTCTCCAGGCTATGGTAGGAGATGTGGGAGTCACTCTCAGATGACTTTTGGGGTGTTCTTGTTCCTATTTCCGTCGAATGAATGAAGGTTACAATAATTTAACTCCTACAGCATACCAGACTAGGTGTTAAGTAATTGATAATTTTCTTCTTTAGTTTTCACATCTAACCCTGTTGTATATGTATGGGGTTATTTTCTCAGTATAGATATTTAGATTTAGAGGTGAGTATCCTCACTGGAGGTAGCAGGGGAGAAGGAGGAATGATGCTTGTTGAGGGCCTTTGGTGTGCCCCTGCTTTGTATAACCTGTTTATTGGATCTTGTCCATACCCCTTTTTTTGCATCCTTTAAAATAATGTTTATTTTAACATAACCGTGCTTCTAGAAATACACTCATATTTCTATATGAGTGTTTTTTAAAAATAATATAATTTGGTTTATCTTACCTTACACAATTTGAACCCAAAATTTGGATGTGATTTAAACTTTAAAAAAACAAGAGCTGGGCGCGGTGGCTCAAGCCTGTAATCCCAGCACTTTGGGAGGCCAAGATGGGCGGATCACAAGGTCAGCAGATCGAGACCATCCTGGCTAACACGGTGAAACTCCTTCTCTACTAAAAAATACAAAAAACTAGCCGGGCGAGGTGGCGGGCACCTGTAGCCCCAGCTACTCCGGAGGCTGAGGCAGGAGAATGGCGTAAACCCGGGAGGCGGAGCTTGCAGTGAGCTGAGATCTGGCCACTGCACTCCAGCCTGGGCGAGAGAGCGAGACTCCGTTTCAAAACAAAACAAAACAAAAGCAGGATTTGCTTTCTGGGTTATTTTTCATCTCCTATAAATGTAGGGAAAGATTCTCCCTTGCCTGCTGCTAAAGGAGAAAATGAGAACCGTGAAAACATTTACCCGTTTTGAACTTCAGAAAAAATCACATGTATTGCGTTGTAAAAACTTAAAAATTGGTACAACATGATGTTTTGCAGTGTTTCAGGGCAAGCTCACTCAAAGTTCAGTAACTATGTGGTAGTCTGGAGTGGAGGAAACCTGTGCAGGCATTGAGGATTTCAATCTCAGTGAAGAGGGCACCGAGCTCCTGGGAGTGAAGTGACTCGTCCACACTGCCATAACCAGTGGGTGGCTGAGCTGAGGGCCTTGCCACTCCTGCAGCTTGTTGCACTAATGTCGCTGCATTGGCACTGAAGCTAAGAGATTCTGCAGAAACATGCCGGGCGCAGTGGCTCAGGCCTGTAATCCCAGCACTTTGGGAGGCCGAGGCGGGCGAATCATGAGGTCAGGAGTTCGAGACCAGCCTGACCAACATGGTGAAATCCCGTCTCTACTAAAAATACAAAAACTAGCTGGGCGTGGTGGTGCATGCCTATAATCCCAGCTACTCAGGAGACTGAGGCGGGAGAATCGCTTGAACCCAGGAGGCAGAGGTTGCAGTGAGCCAAGATCGTGTCACTGCACTCCAGCCTGGGTGACAGAGTGAGACTATCTCAAAAAAAAAAAGGAAAAAAGAAAAAAAAAAAAACCTGACTGCAGTGAAGGTAGTACACAAAGGGGGTTAAAAAGAGGCTCGAGTACATGGACCAGCAAGGCCTGAGCACAAGTGCCAATGACCTTATCATCCTTCTGGCCTGATTTCCCTTCTGCTGCCCTTGAATGCTCCATTTGGGAGGCACAGAATACCTTTTAGTGTCAGGGCAGTGTTGCTCTGCAGGGCTACTTGGGAGGCTACAGTACCTAAATTAGGGATATTGTCCATCCTCCCTGTTGGCTTCAAGTACCACCTATATCCAGCAATTCCAGAGTGTATAACATGTTCAGAACTTTCTTCTCTGAACTATAAACCCTTTTGCTCATGGTGTTTACTCGCCTCTTCTTAGAAACCACACAGGCTCCACAACTGGAATATGATCCCAACTGCACTCACAGATTTATTCCTGGTATTAGTTCATTTTCTGTTACTTATAACAGAATATCTGAAACTGGGTAATTAATAAAGAAAAGTAATTTATTTCTCACAGTTACAAAGGCTGAGATGTCCAAGGTCAAGGGGCCGTATCTGGTGACAGCCTTCTTGCTGGTGGGAACTCTTTAGAGTCCCAAAGCAGAGCAGAGCATCATCTGGTGAGGGGCTGAGCATGCTAACGTGCTAGCTCAGGTCTCTTTTCCTCTTATTCTAAAGACGCCAGTTGCCCTCCCATGATAACCCATTAATCCATTAACCCATGAATTCATTAATTCATGAAGAGCCCTCATGACTCAGTCACCTTGTAAAGTCCCCACCTCTCAATCCTGCCACATAGAAGATTAAATTTCAACATGAGTTTTGGAGGGGACAAATATTCAAACCATAGCACTTCTCAAACTGATGCCTCCTTCTGCCCTTCCCACCTCAGCAAAGGACCATCAAGTTCCAATGGCTTATTTGAGAAATCTGGGAATCTTTTTGAACCTACTCTGTCTTGCCACTGCCTCTTCCTGATAATGATTAAATCCTATGTGGTCTACTTTCCTAACGTCTCTTGAACCTACTCACTTCTCTCCATATCTACTGCCATCTCATCCAACTGTCCCAGCCATCATCATCATCATCATCATCATCATCATCATCATCCAGTGGCCTACAATGGATAAAGTCAAAAGTTCTTCCCATACCTTGCTTGATGAGGTAGCATCCCCTCTCCAGCCTCATCTGGAGCTGCCCTTGTCCCTCCTGGCTCTGCTCCAGCAGAGCAGCTTCTCTCCTACACTTGGGAAGTCTATTCCTGCCCTAGGGCAGTGAACAGAACTCTCCTTCCCCTTTAGAACTGAGTTAAAGTGTCATTGCTTGAGGCAAGTCTTCTCTGACCAGCTCCCAAGACTGGATCAGCCTCCGCTACTCCACATTTCTCCTTCATGGCACTTGTCAAAATTGTAATGAAAGACTCAGTTGTGTGATTATTTGAATATTTATCTGCCATCGTACTGTAACTTCATAAGGACAGAGACCATTTCTATTTTATTTCGTTACCATAATTCCAGGCCCTTGCACAATGCCTGAGATACAGCAGGAACTCAAAAAATATGGGGGCAAATATTGGTATGAAGAACACTAAGCACCTTCACAGACATATCTGTTGACTTCCTACGCTCTTTTCAGGTAGGTGATGTTACCTGAGGTAGATGTTACCTCTGTTTTACAGATGATCAAACTGCCTTTTATTAATCTTACATGATTTACTCAAAGACATGAGGATAGCAAGTATCAGAATTTGAATTCAGGACTCCAAAAGTGTACTTGGTAATATTTTTCTGAAAAAGACATACTTGGGTCACAAAAATCACTTGTTATGCCCCAGGGGTCCCCTCTACTCTTATCCTTATGGCCACTCTGTTCTTTGCCTTAGCCTTTGCCATCTCTTTTAGTTTTATTTAATTCACAAGCACTTCTTAAATCCCCACACTTAAGTGTCCATGCACTGAGTAATAAAAAGTAAGATCCAGCTCTTTCCCTCAAGAACCCCACAGTTAGGAGAAATAACTATGTGAGCTCTCCAACCTTGAATTTGTAGGTATTGTTTCAGCTGACAGTTACAGAAACTCATCTGAAATTGGCATTAGTAAGAAAGGGAAGCTCACATAAACTGCGAAGTGTAGATGTAGGTCAAACTTCAGGCATGGTTATATCCAGGGGCTCAGTGTTAGTCAAAATGCTATTGCTGTTTCTATCTCTTGGATATTTTTTTCTTTGTGCTGATTTTATTATTGGCCTGACTTTCTCTACACAGTGGCTTCAGGCAGCTTGAGGCTCACATGGTTCTTAGTGCCTGCTGTTTCAGCTCTTCCTTCCCAAGAGCTAGGGATGACACTCATCAGTCCAGCTTGGATCATGAGCCTCTCCCTGAGTCAATCACTGTGGCCTAGAGAGTGGAATATTCTGGTGGCAATGTGCCCATTTAGAGTTGGAGTAGGATCAGCACCACCCACACCATGTGACCCCCAAACGGGAGTGTCTTAGTCCATTTTTTGTTGCTATAACAGAATACAATAGACTAGATAATTTATAAAAAACAGAAGTTTAAGGCTGGGCCTGGTGGCTGATGCCTTGTAATCCCAGCACTTTGGGAGGCCAAGGCGGGCAGATGAATTGAATTCAGAAGTTCGAGACCAGCCTGGCCAACATGGTGGAAACTTGTCTCTATTAAAAATACGAAAAAAGTTAGTTAGGCGTGGTGGTGCATGCCAATAATCCTAGTTACTCAGGAGACTGAGGTGGGAGGATTGCTTGAACCCAAGAGGCAGAGATTACAGTGAACCAAGATTGCGCCATTGCACACTCCAGGCTGGGCAACAGAGCAAGACTCCATCTCAATAAAAAACAAAAACAACAACAAAACCCAGAAGTTTATTTGGCTCATGGTTTTTGAAGTCAGGAAGTTCAAGGGCATGGCAACGGCTTCCAGCAAGGCCTTTCATACTGTATTATAACATGGTACAAAAGTGGCAGGGCAAGCGAGTGTGTGCAAAAGTGGTGAAACACAAGGGGCGGCCTCACTTTATAACAACTGGCTCTTGGGGTAACTAATCCAGTCCTGAGACAGCAATAACTCACTCACTATGGCGAGAATTAACACAGTCCCAAGAAAGCGGCATTAATCCCTCTTAACCACCTAATCGAATCTTAAAAGGCCTCACCTCCCAACACTGCCATGCTGGGGACTAAATTTCTAACACATGAATTCTGTGGACACACTCAAACCAAAGAAAGGCAAGAAACAGTTCTCTGAGGGGAAGTTGGCATTCCATTAAAGAAGGAAGAGGAATGCCAGAGATTTCCAGCTGACTCAATCTCTTGACCTTGCCCATCATTCACTTCTTTCTAGGCACATGGCTCATTCTTCTTGTTCTCAGTGATTCCTGCCTTTAGGCATTGCACTGGCTGATTGTTGTTTCTGGAATCAGCCTCCAGATCTTTGCATGGCTGGTTCTTTCCCATGCTTCAGATCTCTACTATAACATCACCCTCTCAGAGAGACCTTCTTGGACCTCCCATCTGAAGTGCCCACTAGTCATCCTCTTGTGCATCACTTGGCTTATTTTCTCTATCTATGGAGGGGGACCTACTTATTATTGTGTTTACTCTGTGTTTTCATCTCACTGGAATGTAAGCAGAGATTTCCATCTATTTTTGTCATTCTTGTATCTATAAAGTTGAGAACAATGCCCAAACACAAAATAAGTGCTCAGTAAATATTGGTTGGATAAATGAGTCTATGGTGGCACCTAGTGAGATAAAGGAAAGCTTTATGGAGGAGGTGTCCCTTAAAGAACGTGGATTATTAAAATTCCAACCTCAAGGCTGGGGCCAAGGATATTTTGGTGGCTACAGATGTGGCTGGTCATGGTATTGACATCCAAGATGTGTCTATGGTTGTCAACTATGATATGGCCAAAAATATTGAAGATTACATCCACCACATTGGCTGCACGGGACGAGCAGGCAAGAGTAGGGTGGCCATCACCTTCCTCACAAAAGAGGACTCTGCTGTGTTCTACGAGCTGAAGCAAACCATCCTGGAAAGCCCAGTGTCTTCCTGTCCCCCCGAACTAGCCAACAACCCAGATGCCCAGCATAAGCCAGGCACCATCCTCACCAAGAAGTGCCAAAAACAGACCATCTTTGCCTGACACAGCACTCTTCCTGTGGGCTGAGGGCATCTCCGAAGCTGCCTGATGCCTGTTCTTCAGAAACCTCACATCCCTCTTTCCAGGTCCTCATTCTTGTGTTATGGGGGCTTAGGAAAACAATCAGACTCGCTAGCCCAGACCCTCAGGTCAGGAAGCCTGCATGTGGGGCTGCAAAAGGAGAGGACAACGCTGTTGGAGGCAGGGAGAGGAAATTACCACAGCTTTTTGGCCCAGCTCTGCCCTTCTTTGCTTTGGGATTGCACTGGGCCATCAGCTCATGCCAGGCTATGGGGACAGCCATTTGGCATTGCTGCCCAGACTGAACAGAAACCTGGCTGCCTGATGGGACCTTCTTTGGCACAGACTGGACTATGTAACTGTATAAACTGCAGCAGCATTTTTGCCCTAGATGCCCCAGGGGACCTGGCACAATGAAGATTACGGACAGTGGAATCTTACTGTCATCTGGACAGCTGTTTTCCTGTTTGGATGGTAAAGTCGAGCGCCTTTAGACCTGTGCACAGCCCCGCACCAAGGGGTGCTATGTGCTCTAGGCATCCCTCCCCAGGGGACCCAGGGGTTTTACTAAGTAGATTGGGGGGGACGGGGGAACTGGGCTGTGTCCATCTTTGTCACTGAGTGAATCTTCTGGTTTTCTTATTCTCTGGAAGATTAAGTTTGTATGTTCTGGAGGAATAATACGTGAACCGTGATATTTTTAAAATTATATTATAAATATAGTTAATACATATATGTTTAACTATAAGGAGTATACAATTAATATCAATATTGTATATATAATATACATAAAATATATAAAATATACATAAATATATGTACAATTTAACATATATAACAAAGTTTACCATTTTAATCACTTTTATGTGCATAATCCAGTGGCATTAAATACATTCACAATGGAAAACCATCACCACCATCCATTCCCAGAACTTTTAAAAATATTCTGAAACAGAAACTTCATATCCATTAAACAACAACTCCCCATTCCGCCCCTCAGTCTCTGGCAACTATCATTCTACTTTCTATCTCTATGAATTGTACTTCTCTAGGTACCTCACAGAAGCGGAATCATGCAGCACTTGTCTTTTTGTGACTGGCTTATTTTGCTTTATTTCACTTAGCATAATGTCCTCAAGATTTATCCATGCTGTAGCATGTGTCAGAATTGCCTTCTCTTTTTTTTTTTTTTTTTTTCTTAAATTTTGTTTCGAGACAGAGTCTCGCTCTGTCACCCAGGCTGGAGTGCAGTGGTGTGATCTCGGCTCACGGCAACCTCTGCCTCCCGAGTTGAAGCAATTCTTCTGCCTCAGCCTCCTGAGTAGCTGGGACTATAGGCATGCACCACCACGCCCGGCTAATTTTTGTATTTTTAGCAGAGACAGGGTTTCTCCATGTTAGTCAGGCTGGTCTGGAACTCTTGACCTCAGGCAACCCACCTGCCTCGGCCTCCCAAGTTGCTGGGATTACAGGCATGAGCCCCTGCGCCCGGCCTCCCTTTTAAGGCTGAATAATATTCCATTGTATATATATAACAAATCTATTCATCTCTGAAGGACATTTAAGTTGTTTCTACCTTTTGACTATTGTGAATCATGCTGTTGTGAACATTGGGGTACAGGTATCCATTTGAGCCCTTGCTTTCAATTCTTTTTTGTTTATAACTAGAAGTGGTCTTGCTAAATCATATGGTTTTAATTTCTCCATTTCTCCACACACCAAAGCTTGTTTCTGTATATTTTTTTTTATTGTAGCCACACACTATGAATGTCAAAAAGTATGACATTTTGACAATTTTGAGCCAGCCTGTCAGGCAACCGAGGCCTGGGTGGCAGTCTATGGTGCAAAGTGGATTTAGTCACACACAGTCTGGTGTTGTAAACCACGTGGGCTCTATTTACCTTCCTCTCCTAGGAATAGAAAGATTCTGTAGAGTGTCAGAAAGCACTGGTCCCCAAGACCTTCCAATGCTGCCAGGATTCATGTTGGCTCTAGTGAGCCAGGGACAGGGGAACTGACCTTCAGGCAGCCTGAGCAGCCACCCACCCACCCACCTCACAATGACAGGGACCGTCATCATAGGTCAGGGCTCAACTCAAAGACAGGCGTGGCAGTGGGACACAGCAACAGGACTCTCCATGTGGCAAGGGCACCTGGAGGTGGGAGTGCAGGAGTGTCGTCTTGCCCTGGCAGAAGAAAGGGTCAGCTCTGTTTGCATGGCAGCTGGTCCCCAGCCCTAGGAGAGAAGCTGTCTGTGAGCAAAAGGAAGGGAATGCAGGGGTTTGTTGAGGTCTGGGCACCACCCTGCTGGGCCACTGTCTGCTGAAGGGAGTGGGGCTTAGGGGAGGGTTCCCTGGGAATGCAGTGGAGTACCCCTCAAGGATCTAGGGGGCCATGCACACAAGGAGTCTGTGCAGCGAGGACCCTGCTAGGACTTTAGGGCTGGAAGGGAGGGGTCGGAGTTAGGCCTACAAACTATTGTTGTTCAACTGGGAATGCAGAGTCTTGCAACTTTCTTCACCTTGGATACTCCGCTCTGAATAAAGGTGGCTCTGAGTCCTAGGCCTGGGCCTTCCTCCATCCAGGGGGAGTGCTGAGGCCTGGTTCAGAGGAACATGTGAGCTGGAGCCAGTTCATACTGGCTCACAAGAGCCCATCCTGTGCATATCTGTGCAACTCAGTGCCAATGATTTTATGTTGATAGCCTGAAATGAGCCATGATAGGAGCATTTACACCACAGAAATTGGCAGATGCTATAAATCCAGGGCCTATTTTCCCTGAAAACATGGTTGTTAAACATTTACCAGCACTTCACTTGCCCTAGGATCAGATATACCTCTCAAACAGTAAACCTGATCAGTAAATGTGATCTTCTACACAACCCTCATTCTTCCTGAGTCCTGCTCCAGCCCTTTTGTCCCAGGGACCCTGGTATCACCACCAACCCCTTGATGATGGAGTGACATGCAGGGTGGGAGCCCAGGGAAGATGGGGAGGAGTGGCTAAGAAAGCTGGGGCAGCCATGCTGGGTTGGCACAGCTTGAAGATAGTGGCTGCTTTCCTTGTCTGTGGCAGAGCAGGGCTAAACAACTTGTCTGTGTCTAGGTCTTTTGCCATGGCAGGTGTGAAATACCCGGGACAGGTGAGTGATGGTCTCCGAGTTGGGTAGCCTCAGCAAGCCCCTGGAAGGGCCAGGCTCTTTGAGGCTCCTCCTTCTCATCTTTCTGGAATGATAGTTTTGGGGTTTTTTTTTTGTTTTTTTGTTTTTTTTGGTTTTTTGTACAAGAAGAAGAGAACTGAGTTCTCTTCTTTATAATTTTCTGAGGGTTCAGTTATTTACTCAGCATGCGCTTATTAGGCACCCACAGTGTGCCAGGCCCTGTGCTGGGCTTTGGGACTGCAGAGATGTCTAAGTACACTAAACCTAATCTAGTGTACTTTATTAAATCCATCGCAGTACACCCTGTAAGTGCTGTTGTGGACGATTGTGAGGAACAAGGAAAGGGTTTAACTCTTGGGAAGTGGAGAATAAAAGGGTGGGAGAGATGTTTTGGGGAAGTGACATTTAGTCTGGGTCTTGGAGGATAGATAGGAGTTCGCTAGTCTGTGAGGAGGGCAACTTGCATTTCCATCAGGAGACAGGAAAAAGCACATGCCAGGCCCATGCGAGTGGGAGGAAGTGAGGCTAGAGTAGAGAGGGCAGGAAGGTGGTGGGATGGTAAAAGTGGGTCACAGCCAGATCATCTGGGCTCTGAATGTCAGGCCCAAAGTCAGCCTTTGTCCTACAAACAGCAAGAAGCCATTGAATGGCTTTAAGTGGAGGAGTGACAAGGGGGAATCTCTTGTTTTATATTCTCCTTGTGCTTTAGGACCCTGTGGATTTAGACATATACCAAAGCTCCCACATGGTGGACTATCAACCCTACGGGAAGCACAAATACTCCAGGGTCACGCCGCAAGAGGTAGGAAGGCACGCAAGTCCTGTCATTCAATCAACTGTCCACTGAAAACCTCTCTATTGCTTCATTTGTATTACAAATGTGGACATTTGGGCACTTGTTAGAACAGTATCCAATGCCAGGAGATGTGACTTAGAGATCTTTTATGTGCATGTGCATGTATGCATATGTTTTTTGTTTTTTTTTTTTTGAGACGGAGTCTCACTCTATCACCCAGGCTGGAGTGTAGTGGTGCAATCTCGGCTCACTACAAGCTCTGCCGCCTGTACGGGTTCAAGCAATTCTCCTGCCTCAAACCCCCGAGTCGCTGGGATTACAGGTGCCTGCCACCACGTTGGCTAATTTTTGTATTTTTAGTAGAAATGGGATTTCACTATTTTGGCCAGGCTGATCTTGAACTCCTGACCTCGTGATCCACCTGCATTGGCCTCCCAAAGTGCTGGGATTACAGGCGTGAGCCACCGTGGCCGGCCATGTGTGTATGTTTTCAAATGTACATCAAATATGTCATGCATACAAAAGATTGTAAATAATACACATTTACAGTTTAAATTACACTGATAAACACCGATATAACCATTACAGACAGTTTAAAACATGGCACATTAACAGTAGCAGTACCTTGTAGCCTCTTGGGTAGCCCACAAACTTACCCCTCCTCCCATCTCCAGAAGTGGTTAATCATTCCCTTGTAGGCCAATTGCAGTGGCTCACACCTGTAATCCCAGCATTTTGGGAGGCCAAGGCAGGCAGGAGTTGAGGCCAGGGGTTTGAGACCAGGAGTTTGAGGCCAGCAGTTTGAGACCAGCCTGGCCGATGTGGCGAAATCCCGTCTCTACAAAAATTACAAAAATTAGCTTGACGTGTTGGTGCATGCTTATATTCTCAGCTCTCTGGAAGACTGAGACAAGAGAATCGCTTGAACCCGGGAACCAGAGCAAAACTCTATTCCCCCCTCAAAAAATCGTTCCCTTGTGTGTTTTTCTAAAAACTCATTTTACCTTATATGTATATATCCCTTCAAACAAATTGTTTGGTTTTGCCTTTTTGAACTTTATTACGTATTGGATTTGTACCCTTCCACAATTGTCACTTTTTGCTAAACATTATGGCGTATTATTCATTTTCTGCTGCATAGTATTACATTGCGTGAATATGCCACAGTGTACCGTATTTGTCTCTTCTGTCTCTGTCTCTTCTTATTGGTGGACATTTGGGTGCTTTGTTCCTACTCTTCCCACTCCCAAATGCTGCATTGAAGATGAGATAAGACACATCCTAATGTTCAAGTGTTTATCCATTCCAGGAGTAGAATTGTTTGTCATGGAGTATTAGGTAATTACAGGTGCCTTTTACATTCTAGCCAGCAGGAGACAGTTACTTCTTTTGCTCTGCAATCTTGCCATTGCTTGGTATTGGCAGACATTTTAAGTTTTGTCAGTTTGGTGGGTGCAAAATCATATTTTCCTGTGGTCATAATTTTCATTTCACTGACTATTAATGAGGTTGGACACCTTTTCATTTGTTGATGGAGATTTGTTATTTTATAAAATGTCTGTTCATGTCTTTTGCTCATTTTTCTACTGGGTTTCTTGTCTTTTTCTTATTAATTTGTAGGAGTTCTAAAAAATATTCTAAGCATTTTCCCTTTTTTTTTTTTCTTTTTTTTTTTTTTTTTTTTTTTTTTTTTTTTTTTTTTTTTTTTTTTTTTTTTTTTTTTTTTTTTTTTTTTTTTTTTTTTTTTTTTTGAGGACTGGCTTCTGTTGCCCAGGCTGGAGTACAGTGGTCAATCTCGTCACTGCAACCTCCGCCTCCTGGGTTCAAGCGATTCTCACTGCCTCATCCCGAGTAGTCTGGGATTTACAGGCGTGCACCTACCACACCACAGCTAATTTTGTATTTTTAGTAGAGATGAGGTTTCACCATGTTAGCCAGGCTGGTCTCGAACTCCTGTCCTCAGGTGATCCACTCACCTCGGCCTCCCAAATTGCTGGGATTACAGGTGTGAGCCACCACATCTGGCCCTAAGCATTTTTCATTTGTCAGTTATATATGTGGATAAACTCTTCTCCAGTTTGTGGTTTGTCTTTGCACTAAATATTTCAGGGAGTGTGAATTCTGATTTTTAATATAGTTAGATTTATCAGTTTTTTCCTTTGTCATTTTCTCTTTTCAAGATTACTTAAAAATCTTTTCTTGTCTTGAGGTTTCCCCACTGAGAAAAGAAGATCTAAACAAACAAAGATGGATCAATTTCTGAGATGTTATTTAATGGAAGCAAAGTATGGAATGGAATATAATATTCATCATTTCTGTACAAACCAAGGGAAGAAGATATACACATACATGTTTATATGCACATCAAATATTTCTAGAGAGATACAAAAAACACTGATAGCAGTGGTTGTCTTTGGACATGGGAACCGTTATGTATATGTTACTGTATATGTTACCATATATGTATATGCTGTATATGTTACCATTCAAGGACTAATTTAAAGTTTTAAAAAAATAAAGAAGGGTATGCTCTGTCTTGGATGCTTCCAAGAAAAGCTACATCATCTCTCGTCTCTCACCCCTCCATTCATGTGTGATTTGTTTCCACAGCAGGCAAAGCTCGATGCTCAACTCCGGGACAAAGAGTTTTATAGGCCCATCCCTAACCCCAACCCCAAGCTAACGGATGGGTACCCTGCTTTCAAAAGACCCCACATGACTGCCAAAGACCTGGGACTTCCTGGCTTCTTCCCATCACAGGAACATGAGGCCACATGGGAGGACGAGCGCAAATTCACCAGTACCTGCCATTTCACATATCCAGCTTCCCACGATCTGCACCTGGCCCAGGGTGACCCCAACCAGGTCCTCCGGAGTGCTGACTTTCCGTGCCTCCTGGATCCCAAGCACCAGCCTGCTGCAGAGATAGCCAAAGGCTACCTGCTACTGCCAAGGTGTCCCTGTCTTCATCACCATATAGTCAAGGTCCCTATCCTGAACCGGTGGGGACCCTTGATGCCATTTTACCAGTAGGAAGGATGAAAATACCTTCCAAAGACTCTTCCAAGGGCATGTGGAAATCCTATGACCTTGGAGTGCAGAGAGGAGAACTGAAAATAAAACTGGAAAGATGTTCCAACTGCAATGGGACCCTGGGATCATGTTCATTCTACCTCTCTCCCTGGGCTGCCCTGGGCTACAGCATGCCCATTGCGGAGAGAGGAAAAGAGGGAGGGAGGGGAAATCAGTGTGTATTTAGAACTGAAATTTGTGTCATGTTTCATTATAAGTAAGAATCCTGGCCGGGTGCTGTGGCTCATGCCTATAATCCCAGACTTTGGGAAGCCAAGGCAGGTGGATCACCTGAGGTCAGGAGTTCAAGACCAGCCTGGCCAACATGGTAATACAAAAATTAGCCAGGTGTGGTGGCTTACACCTGTAGTCCCAGCTACTCGGGAGGCCAAGGCACAAGAATCACTTGAACCCAGAAGGCAGAGGTTGCAGTGAGCTGAGATCGCACCACTGCACTCCAGCCTGGGCAACAGAGTGAGACTTGGTCTCGGGCGGGTGGAGGGAGCAGGGAAGAGTCCTGTTGTAAAGATTCTTACTGTTTTAAGCATTTATTTATAAAGTTGGGAAAAGTGTGTTTCCCACAGTCATCTAGATATTTATTGGCTGTGATTCCAAAACCTGAGGTGCTGTTGGATAACATTTCCCCTCAATATTCTTATTTTAGTTTATCCATCACTCCTGCCTTGTAGCAATCAACAGCAACAGTTTAAAGGGCATTGTTTCATACTTTTCTTCTTGCTCAGTGGAATGCATGTAAACATACATACATATGAGTCAGTGAGGAAATAGGTTAAGCGGCTATAACAAAGAGAACCAAAACACAGTAACTTGACCAACATGCTAGTTTATTTCTCTCTTGCCTAATAGTTCAGAGGTAGACAGTTAGGAGGGTAGAACATGTTTGTTGTGGCTTCATCTCTAGGTCCAAGGTGGATGCTATGACCTAAATTATGTATCCCACAAATGCATATGTTGAAATTCTAACCCCCAACGTGATTATATTCAGAAATAAAGCTTTTTAGGAGACAATTAATGTTAATTGAGGGCATAAGAGTAGGGCCTAATCCAGCAGGACACCTCTTCTAATAGGTGTCCTTATTAGAAGAGGAAGAGAAAGAGATCTGTCCATCCATGTGCATGCACTGAGGAATGGTCATGGGAGGATGCTCTGAAGGCAGCTGTGTCCAAGTCAGGAAGAGAGCTCCCACCAGAGACCAAATCCTGCTGGACCTTGAACTTAGACTTTCCAGCCTCCAGAACTGTGAGAAAATAAATTTCTGTTGTTTTAGTTGCCCAGTCTGTGGTATTTTGTTATGGCAGCACAGGCTGACTGATACAGTGGTTGATTCAGTTGTTGACATTTTTCAGTTAGCAGAAAGAAGAATAACCAGGGGGATACAGATACTTTTCCTTTAGCAGCACAATGCAGAAATGATATTCTTCACTTACTGTCTTGTCCCCTTGGTCAGAGCTTAATTATACAGCCATACCAAACCCTGAGGAAGGCCGGGAAGTATAATCTTTATTTTGGATGGCCATGTTCCCAGCTAAAAATGAGGGGTTTATTAGTTTAGAAGGAGCGGATAGATTTTGGTTGTGACTATCCAGCTTTGCACAACGCATGAGAAATCTTTTGCTTTGGGATCATACTGTACACCAGTGTTTCCCCTAGGGAATCTTATTAAAATGCAATTTTGGTTCTGTAGTTCTGGGGTGTACATTCTGCATTTCCAACAAGCTCCCACTATTCTATTTCCTACCTCTATGAGATCAACTTTTTAAAAAACTCCACAGATGAGTGAGAACATGCATGATGCCAATGCTGCAGGACTGTAGGGCACTCTGGAGTAGCCAGGCTGGACACAATACTCTGCAGGCTGATTTCCCCCCCACTTATAGATTTAATTATTTTTAATGACTACCTAATATTCCATTGAATTGATGGATGTTGATGTATTACAATTTCATTATTAGTGGATAGTCATGCTTTTCCAGTTTTTCCTGTACACATAGTGCTGTGATAACTACTCATGAACATATATCCTTACCTATTGATGTTTTTATTTCTGTAAGACAGAATCCTACAAGTTATTTAGATGGTGGGCACCATCTAAATAAGCTCTAAAATTATGGAATTTTAGATATGTAATGTGATAATATTTTTTCTAGCGTAAAATTAATAATCCCTTCAGTAGAAAATATTGCAAAGTGAAGAAAAGTTTGAAAGAAGAAAAGGAGACCACCTGTAAAATCCCACTACTCAGTGATAACTACTGTTAATATTTTGATGCCAGGGTGGCAGGATAAAGGTTAAAATCTTGACTTTTTGTTTTATTTTAGTTTTTGTTTTTTTGAGATAGGATTTCACTCTTGTTATCCAGCCTGGGGTGTGATGGCACCATCTCAGCTCACTGCAACCTCCACCTCCCGGGTTCAAGTGATTCTCCTGCCTCAGTCTCCCAAGTAGCTGGGATTACAGGTGCATGCCACCAAGCCCAGCTAATTTTTGTATTTTTAATAGAGATGGGATTTCACTATGTTAGCCAGGCTGGTCTCAAACTCCTGACCTCAGGTGATCCATCCGCCTTGGCCTCCCAAAATGCTGGGATTACAGGTGTGAGCCAGCACATCCAGCCAAAATCTTGATTTTGGAGTCAGACAAAACTGAGGCTTCACCCATGCCTTAATTTACTATTTACTAGCTGAGAGATGTTCTAGAAAATCTCTCTGAATGTCAATTCTCTCATCTGTAAGAGGCATTAATAATGCTCCTATCTTATAAGTGAACCCTGAGCAGTGCCTGAGATAGTCAGTGAGATCTTTTGTACACATATTTACAAAATTCACACTGAATTCTGTAATTATTTTGTTTTCTGTTTTGGGCAATAATACATTTTATTAAGGTATTTTTTCATGCCTACTTTCTATCTCTTGTATCATCCCCTGGTTGATTTCTTTCTTTTTAAAAAATTATTTTAAAAATTACCACATAATAATTGTACATATTTCTAGGGTACTTGGTGATGTTTTGATGTATGCAATGTGTAGTGGTCTAATCAGAGTGTGATGATTAATACTGAGTGTCAACTTGATTGGATTGAAGGATACAAAGTATTGATCCTGGGTGTGTCTGTGAGGGTATTGCCAAAAGGAGACTAACATTTGAATCAGTGGGCTGGAAAAGGCAGACCCACCCTTAATCTGGGTGGGCACCATCTAATCAGCTGCCAGCTTGGCTAGAATATAAAGCAGGTAGAAAAACGTGGAAAGACTAGATTGGCCTAGCCTCCCAGCCTATTTCCTTCTCCCATGCTGGATGCTTCCTGCCCTTGAACGTGGACTCCAAATTTTTCAGTTTTGGGACTTGGACTGGCTTCCTTGCTCCTCAGATGGCCTGTTGTGGGACCTTGTGATTGTGTGAGTTAATAATAAGCTCCCATATATATATCTTATATATATAAGATATATATATGGATATAGGATATCAGTTCTTATCAGTTCTGTCCCTCTAGAGAACCCTGACTAATATACAGAGTAACCAGTATATTCATAACCTCAAACATTTATCATTTCTTTATCTTTGGAACATTCAAAATCCTCTCTTCTAGCAATTTGAATGTATATGATAAATTGTTGTTGGCTGTAGTCACTCTATCATGCTGTAGAATAGTAAAGCTTTTTTCTCTTATCTAGCTATAATTTTGTATCCTTTAACCAACCTCTCCCTATTTTCCTTCCCCTCCTACCCTTCCCAGCCTCTAGTAACCACTATTCTACTTTCTATTTCTGTGAGATCAACTTTTTAAAAGACTTCATATATGGCCAGGCGTGGTGGTGGCTCACACCTGTAGTCCCAGCACTTTGGGAGGGCGAGGCGGTGGATCCCCTGAGGTTGGGAGTTCAAGACCAGCCTGACCAACATGGAGAAACTCCGTCTCTACTAAAAATACAAAAAAATTAACCAGGCGTGGTGGTGCATGCCTGTAATCCCAGCTACTGGGGAGGTTGAGGGAGGAGAATTGCTTGAACCCGGGAGGTGGAGGTTGTGGTAAGCTGAGATTGATCCATTGCACTCCAGCCTGCACAACACAGCAAGACTCCGTCTCAAAAAAATAAAATAAAAATAAAGCATAAAAAGATTTCATATATGAGTGAGAACATGTAATATTTGTCTTTCTGTGCCTGGCTTATTTTGCTTACCATAATGTCCTCCAGGTTCATCCATGTCAGGATTTTATTCCTTTTTGTGGCTGAATAGTTTTCCATTCGAATATATACCACATTTTTTTAACCATTCGTCTGTTGATGGATGCTTAGGTTGATTGATATTTTGGCTATTGTGAATGGTGCTGCAGTAAATATGGGAGTGCAGATGCCTCTTTGATATACTGATTTACTTTGAATAAATACTCAGTAGTAGGAGTGCTGGATCATATTGAATACTGTAATTTTAAATCCTGTTTGATTTTAATTGCATTACCTATCAATATTCCCACTCAACCTTAAAACTTTATAAACATCATTGCATGAACATACCATAATTTACTGTTGTTAGCTATTCAAGATTTTTTCCATTATACATTTTCTCTTACAAATAAGGGATAAGGTGACGTTTTTTACAATATAAACCTTTTTTCTGTAATTAGGTTGAAAAGGAGTAGCAGGCCAGGTGCAGTGGCTCATGCCTGTAATCCCAGCACTTTGGGAGGCATAGGTGGCTGAATCATCTGAGGTCAGGAGTTCAAGACCAGCCTGGCCAACATGGGGAAACCCTGTGTCTACTAAAAATACAAAAATTAGCCAGACGTGGTGGCGGGCGCCTGTAATCCCACCTAGTAGGGGTCTGAGGCAGGGAAAATCGCTTGAACCCAGGAGGTGGAGGTTGCAGTGAGCCGAGATTGCACCATTGCATTCCAGCCTGGGCGACAGAGAGAGACTCCGTCTCAAAAAGAAAGAAAGAAAGAAAGAAGGAAAGAAAGAAAGAAAGAAAGAAAGAAATAAAGAAAGAAAGAAAGAAAGAAAGGGAAAGAAAGAAAGAAAGAAAGAAAAGTTAAAAAGAAAAGGAGGAGCAAAGTTACTGGGTCGAAATGCACGAACCAAGTACTACTTTCTAATCAGATGTATTTTTAATATTAAGAAATGGTTACTAATTTTGTTAGGTGTTATGAAGGCACTTTGGTTATGTTTAAGCATTTATTGTCTATTAGAGATCATTTTCTTTTGAAATATCTGAAGAGTTGATGTCTGAAATTTATTTTTAAAAAGCTCTAGCAAAACAAACAGCGTTGATGGGGGTAGGAAATAGGTCAAACAATATCAGTGACAAAATAAAATTGTTGTTGGATGACAGGTGCTTGGAAGTTCATGATTCTACTCTCTCTGCTTTTGGGTATGTTTGAAATTATCCACAATAAAATGGAGGGGAGGGGAGGGAAGGGAAGGGAAGGGAAAAGAAAGATGTATCTCTTTAGAATACTACTAGCCATTTATGAGAGTACTTAATTCACAGTGTCCTTATCATCCCTGTTATTCTCAAGAAAGAAAGAATGAAAGAGAAAGAAAAGAAAGGAAGAAGACTGACTATTAGTTTGATAAGAGTACAGTCTCTTTGATCCCTGGTGAGGTGGAATAACTTTTCAAAGGCCCTTTATCTCTTCATCAGTTGTAAAATGCTTCCTGGTCAGTACGTTCCTTTCTCCCTATCTTGTTACAATCTTTAGTGAATCTGTTTTATCCATAACACGCCTTCTAAGATGTCTAGAAAAGACAATATCTACAAAAGAAAGCTTACTACCTCTCAATGCTTGTTAATAAATAATTTTTTTTCAGTGACAGGTCATGTGGATCAGCTGATGGTTTTAACACATGGAATTTCTACAAAATGCTTTAGCTGAGGTGAAAACATTAGTAACAATATATATTTGCTGCACACACTACACATATTATTTCATCCTCATATTCAGATGAAGAAACAGAGGTTGAGGGAGGTTAAGTACCTGGTTCAAGTCCACATGTAACAAAGCCAGAATTTAAATCCCAGATTTGATTCCAACCCTAAAGTTTTAGTCATTTTTGAAAACTTGCATGTCACTTTATTCTAAATAAAAGTTTTATTCTAAAACTGTATTTATTTATTTTTTGAAACAGAGTTTTCCTGTCACCCAGGCTGGAGTGCAATGGCATGATCTCAGCTCACTGCAACCTCCACCTTCCACGCTCAAGAGATTCTCCTGCCTCAGCCTCCCAAGTAGGGATTACAGGCACATGCTAATTTTTTGTATTTTTAATAGAGACGGGGTTTCACCATGTTGGCCAGGCTGGTGTTGAACTCCTGACCTCAGATGATCCATCCACCTCGGCCTCCCAAAGTGATGGGATTACAGGCGTGAGCCATCATGCCTGACCTATCCTAAAACTTTAATAAAACAGTTGTCTTGCTCCCTAATGTCCACGTTTCGTTGATTAATAGCCATCGTTGTGAACAACTACCTGGACCAAGAAGGTCAGCTGGATTCAGAGATATCCTTCAGTAATTCTTAATCTGAGGTGTTCAGAAATCTCCTTGGAAATGTCTATTTCTGGAGAGACCATCACTGTCTCTCCCCTAGGTGGACAGAGCAAGAAGGTGAGCCATGACCTGGGTCCCCTGGAGCAGGAGAGGACAGCGGTAGGGGAGCCCAGGAAGGGATCAGGCACAGGACAGAAGCATGAGTTGAGACCCCAACATGGTGCTTGTCAGGCGCTTGCCGCACCTTCCCACAGGAGGCTGAGGAAACGGCTCTGAGAAATAGCTGCTAAAGTCTAAGATTCTGCCTCAGAAATCTTCTAATTTAGCCCTCCATTTAGATCCCACTGCAGCAGGCCTCCTCTATGGCACCCGGGAACGCCCCCTGCAGTGCTCCCCATTTTAACTCTAGAGGAATCATAAAATACAGGTCCGATTACATATTCGTCATCTCTCTATATAACCACCACGTGGGCGGTCCCACAGCTAAGGCCCTTCCTAGGAGGCAGCGACCCCTCCCTCCAACCCCATCTCTGCCTGCCCTACACACATACTCATCCCTCTCCCACCTCCTGCCTTCCACTTGCTGTTACTTTTTGTAAACAACCCTTTCTCCTGGTTTCCCCTAGCTGACAGCTGACACAGCCTCCTCTGAAGAATCCTGTCTCGACAACCCCTTGTCCCTAACAGTTTGCTCTCTCTGTGTGTTCTTAAGCCCCTTTGTTCCTACATCTTTCAGAGGGGGCTGTGAGGAGTCTGTGAGCGAACACCTAGTGCCTACCCTGGCAAACTGACCGCTCAATCATTGTGAGCTATATTTTATTTTATTAAAAAACTTCTTTTGAGACAGAGTCTCGCTCCGTCGCCAGGCGTGATCTCGGCTCACTGCAACCTCCACCTCCCAGGTCCAAGCGATTCTTGTGCCTCAGCCTCCAGAGTAGCTAGGATTACAGGTGTTAGCACAACTAAGTTCCTCTTCAAAACTTAAGTTCCTGTTTATAAGTTGTAAGGTTATAAGCTAGCCCTTCTCCCTGCTTTCCCCTTTCTCCACTTTGGCTTTCAAAGTCCTCATCTCACTACCTTATTTGGAAAGAGTTTCAAACTTCCTTCCGTTCTGTAACCAACCCTCTTGCTGTGCCCATATGTGTCCAGGGATGCCTAGGCATGCCTTCCCTCCTGCCTAGTTAGTAACAGTCTCTCCTCTCTACTCCTCTTTTAGCAAATGGCATGTTTACCCTATTTGGAGAATTTTAAGTCTTAGCCAATTGGGTCAGCTTAGATTGTGAGGCCCAACTCCAGCCAATGGGGAAAGGCCACAGAAACAGGAACTGCCTTAGGGATAAAAACCTCTTCTCTCCTTTGTTGGGGTGCTCTTGTGATCGTGGCTGACACAGGCAGCACCCTTCTGTAGAAGTAATTGCCTTGCTGAGAAAACTATTTGCCTAAGTGCTGGTTCTTCTCTGCGGACCGAGCACTTGTTTCTAACACAGGCATGTGCCACCACGCCCAGTTAATTTTTGTATTTTTAGTAGAGATGGGGTTCTGCCATGTTGGCCAGGCTGGTCTCAAACTCCTGATCTCAAGTGATTCGCCCACCTCGGCCTCCCAAAGTGCTGGATTACAGGTGTTAGCCACCACGCCCAGCCATGCTTAATTTTAATGTGTATTATCTTTAGAATAATTTCTTTTTTAAACGTCTTTTGGAGCATTTTATTTTCTTTCTTGCTCTTGAAACCTGGCATATAGCAGGTGCCCAACAAATATCGAAGGAAGGAACGAGCGTGAGAGAGAGAAACGGTTTTCCAAGGGCCTACACAGGAAAGAGGGAGAAGGGCTCTAGGCGTCTTCTGCAACTGCCCCCAGCAGCTTCAGGCTCCAGGCAGGGAGCAAGGAAGCTCTCAGTACCTGGAAATATCAGGTAAAGTGACCCGGAGAGACATTCCTGAGGTTGACTCACAACTTTGCCCACTGACTTTTACTCTCTCCAACTGAAGTTGCCTTTGGGGAAAAGCAGGACAATAGGAACTCCAAATTGGGTTTGGGTAGTATCTCGATCAACCCCTGTGTCTTCCTAGTCCCAGCTCTGCCCTGGTCCAATAGCTGTGTTTAGTGACTAGATCCAGGGGGAGACTGCTGTGGTCAACAGACATTTTAATAGTCTCAGAATAAAACTCTTTACTCTTCACCTAGTTTGTTTCTGGGCAGAACATGGCCAGATTCCAGCAGCCATCCCCATCTGTCTTCATTCCTCTTGTATTTTTTAGGGTCCCCTGACGTTCCTCAATATGAGGCTGAGAGCAGAGAATCAGGAGCAGATATCCTGGAACTAGACTCACAAAGTCATGCAATGTGCCAGCCCCAACGTTGGGCTGAGCACATACCTTATCTTACCCAATACCTACCTTCACCATTGAGTGAATACAGCCATCAGGCTTACGTTGTAGCAAAGAAAACCAAAGCCTCAGGTGACTTGGCCAAATGTCACATGGGTGGTAGCTGAGCTGCCATTGGCAGAGCTGGGTTTGGCTTCCTCCTCCCATAAAAATCTCATTTTGACCTTTCATTTTCTCATGCATAGAAGGAGGATAATTACACCCATCTCACAAGATACAAAAAAGAAAGTACATGAATGCACTTAACATTTTTAAAGGGCTAATACAGTGTTTCTTTCAATTATTAATATAAAAGAGAATTGATTGACACCTATTTTCCCACCCTTGCTTGTAGATTCTGTGTGCCCCCCACCACCATGATGTCAACTCTATGGATGCTTTTGTCTTTTTTTGGCCTGGACCCTATGGCAGAGGCTGCAGAGACAGGACTGGGGGCTTGAAGGTAATGCTAACAGCTTTTTTATGTTGTATGTATTTCAGAGCTTGCAAAACATGGCCACAGAGGGTATGGTCTTCCAACTTCATTTCTCTGTGACACAGGAATTCTTATACTCATTTCACAGAAAGCACCAGCAACCAAGGGGTGAGGGTTTAGGCCCCAGGCTTCTACGACAGTGTGCCCTCTTCCAGATCAAGTAGCCACTCATGGTTGATCTTTGACTCTGAGAGTTCCTAGCAGGGGATGGCAATGGAGTGCCTGGGTCAAATGCTGATTCTTCAGTTCTGCCAGGTCTGGATGGAGAGTCATTAGATCTGGTGTGAACTCCAGTAAGCTGTTGTTTTATATGGTTCACTGGCGACTGAGTCACTGGTGCCATGTGAATCACACGCTGAGAAATAGCAGAAGAGGATGCACAGCCCCTAGAAGTCTTGGACAGACAGTGGCAAGTCTTTACTAGAGATAAACTATAACTTGGGAGCTAGGGTAAGGTGGATCAGAGCATGCACAGATTGAAATATCTTTTACAGCTGGGGCATGGTGACTCAAACCTGTAATCTTAGCACATTGAGAGGCTGAGGTGGGAGGATCATCTGAGGTCAGGAGTTTGAGACCAGCCTGGCCAACATGGTGAAACCCCATCTCTACTAAAAATACAAAAAAATTAGTTGGGCGTGGTGGCGGGCTACTTGGGAGGCTGAGGCAGGAGAATTGCTTGAACCTAGGAGGCGGAGGTTGCAGTGAGCCAAGATCAAGCCATTGCACTCTAGCCTGGGCAACAAGAGTAAAACTGCATCTCAAAAAAAAAAAAAAAAAAAAAAGAAATATCTTTTACTAGTCCATTTTGTGTTGCTATAAAAGAACACCTGAGACTGGGTAATTTATATAAGAAAGAGGTGTATTTAGCTCATGGTTCTGCAGGCTGGGAAGTTCAAGGGCATGGCTCTGGCTTCTGAAGAAGGCTTTCATGCTGTGTCATAATATGGCAGAGAAAGTCAAAGGGTAAGTGGACTCAAGCAAAGAAACGAAAACATGAAGAGTGTCCTGGCTTTGTAACAACCTACTCTCCTGGGAACTGATTCATTCCCAGTCCCTTGAGAGCAAGAACTCACTCACTTCCTCAAGAACTGCGCCAAGCCATTCATGAGGGACCTGCCCCCATGACCCGAACACTTCCCCCCACCCCTTAGCACTGCCACACTGGGGATCACATTTCAATGAGATTGGGTGCAGATAAACCATATCTGAACCATAGTGTAGCTCAAGAATGTTTGGGGGCCCGGAGTGGTGGCTCATGCCTGTAATCCCAGCACTTCGGGAGGCTGATGTGTGACAATCACTTAAGCTGAGGAGTTCAAGAGCAGCCTGGATAACAAAGCAAGACCCTGTCTCTATTTTAAAAAAATTAAAAAGAATGTTTTGGCTTTGCAACATTCCAGAACATGTCCGTTAATTTCTAAACATTAAAAAATGTATATTCCATTTGTATAAGATGCCTAGTCAGACTCAAAGACGCAGGAGGAAGAATGGTGGTTGTGAGGGGTTGGGGAAGAAAGAAATGGGGAGTTATTATTCAGTGGTACAGAGTTTCAGTTTGGGAGGTTGAAAAGTTCTGGAGATAAATGGTGATGATGATTGCACTACAGTGTGAATGTACTTAATGTCATAGATCTCTACACTTAAAAAATAGTTAAAATGGTAAATTTTATGTGTGTACTTTACCACAACAAATATGTATAAATACACACACAGAGAGACACAAACACACATAAAGGAAAGTTTCTCTCAGTATGACATAAAATCTGGAAACTACAAATTAAAAAATTAAATTAATACATTGCCAACATAATAATCAAACTTCCTGCATGGAAAAAAACCCATAAAATAAAAAGGCAGGCTGGGTGCAGTGCTCATGCTTGTAATCCTAACACTTTGGGAGGCTGAGGCCAACAGATCCCTTGAGTCCAGGAGTTCAATACCAGCCTGGGCTCAGACTGGTGAAACCCCATCTCTAACCAAAAATACAAAAATTAGTCAGGCATGGTGGTGTGCTCCTGAGTCCTAGCTACTTGGGAGACTGAGGTGGGAGAATCACTTGAACCCAGGAGGCGGAGGCTGCAGTGAACCGAGATCATGCCACAGCACTCCAGCCTGAGTGACAGAGTGAGACCCTGCCAAAAAAAAAAAAAAAAAAAATTAAAAGGCAAAGAACAAAGTAGGACAATGTTTGCAAAATCAATGATACATCTGAGTTCTTTATACTATGAAGAAACAGACCCACAATGCTGGAGAAAAATGACTTTTAATTCAATCATTTTCCTCTCATTTAGCACATACGTATTTAACACCTGTGTACCAGGCACAATTCTAAGTACCGGGAATATAGCAAAAATGAAAAATAATGATAAGACAAGGAGATTCCATTCTAGTTGGGGAAAATGACAATAAATAAAATGAGGGAAACGTGGCATGTTGGAGGTTGTAAGTGGAGTGGAGAAAGACAAAGCAGGCAAGGAGGATGTCAGAGTTATGACACCAGGCAGAGGCTCAACAGGTTCCTCAGAGAAAGTGGCATTTGAGCAATACCTTAGAGAAGGGGAGCCCTTCACACAGGGAGGACTGGGACTGAAGGAACAGGAAGGGCAGACCCTGAGGAGGCGCCTGGGAGGCAGTATCAGGGTGGTTATAAGGTTTCTCAGGACTGTCTAGGTGCAGGTAAGCCCTTACAAAGGCTGTGACTCTTATTTCAAGTGAGACAGGAGCCACTGCAAAGTACTGAACAAAGGGTCACATAACCTGGTTTCTGTTTATTTATTTATTTATTTATTTATTTTTATTTTTGAGACAGAGTCTTGCTCTTTTACCCAGGCTGGAGTGGGGTGGTGGGATCTCAGCTCGCTGCAACCTCTGCCACCTGGGTTCAAGCAGTTCTCCTGTCTCAGCCTCCCGAGTAGCTGGGATTACAGGTGCATGCCACCACGGCCAGCTAATTTTTGTAATTTTATTAGAGATGGGGTTTCACCATATTGGCAAGGCTGGTCTTGACCTCCTGACCTCAAGTGATCCACTTGCCTTGGCCTCCCAAAGTGCTGAGATTACAGGTGTGAGCCACCACGTCCAGCCTGGTTTCTGTTTTAGAAGAACCACTTTGACCACTGGATTGAGAAAAGACAGAGGGGACAAAGGGAGAAGCGGGATAACCCAGGTGAGAGGTAGGGGTGGCGTGGACCACAGCAATCACTGTGGAGGTGGAGAAGGTGGAGAAATGGTTGGATTTTGATTGTGTGTGAAGGCAAGCCTGAGATTTCTTGACAGATTGGCTGTGGAGTACATGAGAGAAAGAGACATTGATGATGACTCCATTTTTTGACTTGTGCAAACTGGAAAGGTAACCTGCTTTTCATCGAGATGGAGAAGACGATAGTCCAAATGGGTTTGGGGAAGATCAGTTTGGTTTTGGAAATATTAACTTTGAAATGCCTCTAGGATTTGAGGAGGCAGCTGGCTACACAGGGCGGAGTCCAGGAGAGAGGTCAGGGCCTGGAGATAGATCCTCAGGAATTAACAGCATATGGATGGCATTGAAAATCAGGAGACTCAGTCCCTTGCCAAGGAGTGGAAGTGGTCTGAGGACTGAGGTCTAGGGCAGGTCAAAGTTGAAAGGTCAGGCAGATGGCGGGAGCTTTGAGGTGGGACAAAAACCACAGGGGTCTGGTGTTCTGGAGATCACGTGAAGAAAGATGAGAGGGAGGAGGGAGCAATCTGCGGATGAGCAGCGTCAGATGCTGTTGCTGGGCCAGGACTGAGGACTTAGCACTGGATGTAGTAATAGCAACAAGATTATTATTGGTGACCCGCAAGGAGCCTGGGGGTGAAAACCTGAAAGAGACAACCAAGTGTTCTTAAAACGCGCAGTAAAATTTGAAAATGCTCCATAAAATACACACATAACATTTACCGTTTTAACTTTAACTTTACAGGTAAAGATAGGCACTATTATCATCCCCATTTTATAGATGAGAAAACTGAGACACAGAAAGGTCAGATGACTAGTGAATGGTGGAGCCAGGATTTGAACCCTAGTAGTCTATCTCAAGATTACAAGGACTGCTGCATGCAGTGGCTCACATCTATAATCTCAGTGCTTTGTGAGGCAAGGCGGGAGGATTGCTTGAGCCCAGGAGTCCAAGACCAGCCTTGGCAACATAGTGAGACCTCCATCTCTACAGAAAATAAAAAGCCATATTTAGTGGCGTGTGCCTGTAATCCCAGCTACTTGGGAGGCTGAGGCAGGAGGATCCCTTGAGCCCTGGAGGTTGAGGCTTCAGTGAGCCAAGATTGCACTACTGCATTCTTGCCTGAGAAATAAAGCAAGACTCCGTCTCTGAAGAGAGAGAGAGAGAGAGAGAGAGAGAGAGAGAGAGAGAGAGAGAGAGAGATTATAAGCGCTATGAAAAAAAAAAATGCAAGCCGGGTGCAGTGGCTCACCCCTGTAACCCCAGCACTTTGGGAGACTGAGGCGGACGGATCACTTGAGGTCAGGAGTTTGAGACCAGCCTGGCCAACATGGTGAAACCACATCTCTACTAAAAATGCAAAAACTAGCCAGGTGTGGTGATGGGCACCTGTAATCTCAACTACTAGGGAGGCTGAAGCAGGAGAATCGCTTGAACCCAGGAGGCAGAGGTTGCAGTGAGCCAAGCACTATACTCCAGCTTGGGCCACACAACAAGATTCTGCCTCAGGAAAAAAACAAGAAAGAAAAAGAAAAAAAAAAGGGTACTTCTCTGAGATCCAAATGACAGGAGAAACTCTGGGCAGAAGCTCTTTGGTGGCAAGCACAAGGCCATCTGATGAAGAGTTCTGGGTGTGCTCATGGAACAGGAAGAAGGCCAGTATATTGGCTGTGGTGACTGAGAAAGAAGAATTGAGTTGTGGACTGAGTGAATATCTGACTGCCTTCGAGCTGTGGTTCTCTCCTGGCGTGATGACTTCTCCAGGTGGCAGGGAGCACACTGCCACATCTTATCCCAGTACATGATCATTCTGTTCTTGAGGATATTATTCCTTAGGTTGAGCTCTGCTAGATTCTCCCCTTAGCCATCATCTCTTCTGTATTAACAGACCCCTAAGATTTTAGCTGAGCAATGGCCACTTGGAATAAAGACTACATTTCCCACCTTCCCTTGCATAAAACACAGCCGTGTGACTAGATCCCAGCCAATGGGCCATAAGCAAAAATGGTGTATGCCTCTTCCCAGGCCATGCCCTTCCCCTCCTGCCTCCTGGTGCTTGGACAAGTTATGAGCCTAGTTGGACCTCGTGGATAAGGGTCCTGCCCTAGGGATGGTGAAATGGCAGTGAGAAGAAGGCTGGCTTTTTGGGTGGTACACAGTAGTCTCGTCAGGTCAGGAGTGTCCCATGGAATAAAATAAACCTCCAATTGTTTGAGCCAATGTTTCTCAAGCTTACCTGAACATTAGGATCACTGTGGAGCTTTAAAATATATATATATACTGCCGGGTGCAGTGGCTCATGCCTGTAATCCCAGCACTTTGGGAGGCCGAGGCGGGCCGATCACAAGGTCAGGAGATCGAGACCATCCTGTCTAACATGGCGAAACCCCGTCTCTACTAAAAATCCAAAAAAAAAAAAAAAAAAAAAAAAAAAAAATTAGCCGAGTGTGGTGGCGGGTGCCTGTAGTCCCAACTACTAGGGAGACTGAGGCAGGAGAATGGTGTGAACCTGGGAGGCGGAGCTTGCAGTAGCCGAGATCACGCCACTGCACTCCAGCCTGGGCAACAGAGTAAGACTCTATCTCAAAAAAACAAAAACAAAAACAAAAACTGATGCTTGCCACTTCTCCTAAATTTCTGATGTAATTGGCCTAAGGTATAGCCTGGCATTGGATAATTTTTTGAGACAGAATCTCGCTCTGTTGCCCAGGCTAGAGTGCAGTGGCACAATCTCAGCTCACTGCAACCTCCGCCTCCTAGGTTCAAGCAATTTTCCTGCCTCAGCTTCCCAATAGCTGGCATTACAGGCACTTGCCACCATGCCCGGCTAATTTTTTGTATTTTTAGTAGAGATGGGGTTTCATCAAGTTGGCCAGGCTAGTCTTGAATTGCTGACCTCAGGTGATACACCCACCTCGGCCTCCCAAAGTGCTGGGATTACAGGCATGAGCCACTGGTGGCTCCTGGCCGGCACTGGATATTTAAAATGCTCCCCAGCCATGGTTGAGAACCCTTGGTTTATGTCACTGGTAATTTGGGTTTCTGTTAAATACTTAAAACTGTATCCCGGTGTGTCCAAGCTCAGGTGGGGCTTGGCTCTTAAAAGCTGTGCCTTGAGAACAGAGTCAAACTGCTCTCACTGGACAGGCCTTCAAATCAAAAGTCAGGGCCGGGCACAGTGGCTCATGACTGTAATCTCACCTTTGGGAGGCCAGGTGGGAGGACAGCTTGAGCCCAGGAATTCGAGACCAGCCTGGACAACATGGTGAAACCCTGTCTCTACAAAAAAATACAAAAATTATCCAGGTGTGGTGGTGCATGCCTGCAGTCCTAGCTACTCGAGGGCTGAGGTGGATTGCTTGAGACCAGGAGGTCACAGCTACAGTGAGTCATGATTGTGCCACTTCACTCCAGCCTGGGCAGCAGAGTGAGACCTCATCTCTACAAAATAACAACAACAACAATAACAAATTAGCTGGGTGTGGTGATGCGTGCCTGTAGTCCCAGCTACTTGGGAGGCTGAGGTGGGAGGATTACTTAAGACCAGGAGGTTGAGGCTGCAGTGAGTCATAATCATGTCACTGCACTCCATCCTGGGCAAAAGAGTGAGACTGTGTCTCAAAAAAACAAACAAAAAAAACCCCCAAAGTCAGGTGACAGGCCTCTTCCTAATTATGTCTTGTTCATCCCTTCACTGGGATGAGGGCCAATCAGGAGGATATTCACCAAGATTGTGATCCTGGAGGAGAAACTTGATAGGAACAGTTTCCAGGTGGGTAGAGGAGGTAAGGGGAGAACAGACAGACAAGCTAGGGAGCATGGCAGCTTGAGAAAAGGCCAGGAGTTCATTTGAGACTCCTGAAAAGCAGAACAGGCACATGTGGGTTCTCAAGAATTAAGGATCAACTGGATCAGTTGGTGGAGGGCCTGGTATGCCAAGCTCATGAGTTTGACTTTGAAACTGAGGATGTCCAGGGACTTTCAGAGGATGTTAAGCAGGGAAGAAATAGCACGGCCAGATTTATGTTGTAAAATATTCTGTCATGACAGCATGAGTTGGCTCGAGACCGGAGGTGGGCAGACCAGTTCTGAGGTCCTGTGAGAGGTGGTAGGGACCAATGAATGCAACCTGTTTGTGTCTGAAGTTTTGCTAGATGTCTCACATTGTTGATTTACTTTAAGTCTCCAACAAACCTAGAGTTCTGTCAACATTTATATAGCTTCGAAGCTAGTTCCTACTCAACCTGCATTTGTCCATCCAGAGCTTAGGGATCTGGGGGAATAGTTGCAGGTCCCTTCTAGAATAGTCCCTTCCTCTTAGGAGTTGCTTGGGAGATATCAGTAGAATGAACCATGGCCCAGGTGCACTTTATCTTAGTGCCAGCCTGTCCCTGAAGCAGTCAGGGTGGGGCCAGTACAGGAGAAGGGTTGAAATAAATCTAAAACCTCACCACAGTCTATCTCAAATACTAATGTTTGTGTGAATTACTTTGGCTTCTTGTTAAAGCATGAATTCTGGTCCAGCAGGTCTGGAGTAGAACCCGAGACACTGCATTTCTGCTGGTGCTCCTGGTCCTGTAGCCACTATGAAAGGGGAGGCATGTGGTTCTCAGCTTTGACTGCACTTTGGAATCATCGGGAGGCTTAAAAAAATCCTGAGGCTTGGGCTCCACACCCACAGGTTGTGATTTGCAGGGCTGGAATGCTGCCTGTGTATTGGCTGCTTTTCTTTTTTTTTAAGGTCACATTATTATTCTATTGTGCTATCAAGATCAAGAAGCAATGTCTTAGACTCACCTATGAGTGTTCAAAATATAGGTTCTTAAAACTTTGGATTCTTTAAATCTTGGAAGTAGTGGATGGGTGGTGCACACCTATAGTCCCAGTTACTGGGGAAGCTGAGATAGGAAGATCTCTTGAGGCCAGGAGTTGGAGGTTGCAGTGCACTATGATCACACTTGTGAATAGTCACTGCACTCCAGCCTGGGCAACATAATATGACTTCCTCTCTGAAGAAAAGAAAGAGGCCGGGTGCAGTGGCTCACGTCTGTAATCCCAGCACTTTGGGAGGCTGAGGCAGGAGGATCACTTGAGGCCAGGAGTTCGACTCCAGCCTGGCCAATGTGGCAAAACCCCGTCTATTAAAAATACGAAAATTAGACAGGTGTGGTGGTGCACGCCTGTAGTCCCAGGTACTTGGGAGGCTGAGTCAAGAGAATCACTTGAACCCAGGAGGTGGAGGTTGCAGTGAGCTGAGATCGCACCATTGGACTCCAGCCTGGGTGACAAGAGTGAAACTCCATCTCAAAGCAAAAAACAGAAAAAAAATAACAAACAAAAAACTCCAAAATCAGCTGGGCGTTGTGGCACATGCCTGTAATCTCAGCTACTCAGGAGGCTGAGGCAGGAGAATTGCTTAAATGCAGGAGGCAGAGGTTGCAGTGAGCTGAGATTGTGACACCACACTCCAGCCTGAGCTCTCAAAAAATAAATAATTAAATAAATAAATAAATAAATAAATAAATAAATAAAGGAAGAAAAACAACTTGAAAGAGGCCTTGCAAGAAATGTGCACTACTGCAGGTAAACAGCCCTTACACTTGGAAAAGGGGCCTGTGGGTCCTGGTGATGCCAGAGTGCAGTGATTATGGCGAAGCTGCCTGAGGGTCATGATTACTGGAATTGGATAGAGCTGATTGGACCTCCAGGCTAGTATTTTCCAGCAACCCTGTAATAGTGGGTCAATCACATTTAAAAAACCCTTAACTCTTTTACTTGCCTTTCCCACTAAGATTAACATTTACCTGTGTGATTACTTTTAAAGAATCGATTCCCAAAGTGGAATTTTCAAGACAAATTATCTTTTGAATTTAGATAGATACTGACAAAAAAAAAAGTCATAAAGATACATTTCTAACAACAGCCTATGAGAGAATTCTTTCATCACACTTTTGCTTACACACATAAATCTTTTTAATGTTTTCCGTGTGATAGCAGAAAAATGGGATCCACTGTTGGTTTCGTTTGTATTTCTTTCTTTACTTTTTTTTTTTTTTTTTAACGGAGTCTTGCTCTGTAGCCCAAGCTGGAGTGCAGTGGCAAATGATCTCGGCTCACTGCAACCTCTTCCTCCTGGGTTCAAGCGATTCTCCTGCCTCAGCCTCCCGAGTAGCTGGGACTACAGGTGCGAGCCACCATGCCCAGCCAATTTTTGTATTTTTAGTAGAGACGGGGTTTCACCATGTTGGCCAGGATGATCTCGATCTCTTGACCTCTTGATCCGCCCGCCTTGGCCTCCTAAAGTGCTGGGATTACAGGCGTGAGCCACCATGCCCGGCCTGTATTTCCGATGAGTAGCTAAATTGAGTTATTTTCTTTTTTTTTTTTTTTAACTACTTACAATTCACCTATGATTTGCCTGATTATACCCATTGCATGGAAATCCTTTGATTCAGTAAGCCTCAGTTTCCTCCTCCATAAAATGGGGGCCATAATATCTCCCAAGGTTATTGAAGGTATTCTATGAGATACCACGAATATAAACTGCCTAGTATAGGACATGGTATGCAGCAGGTCTTCCAGAAACGCTGGTTTTGAAACTTACCCAGGAGCCACCCTCTGGCTGCCCAGCAGGTCTGCGCCTCGGACGAATCCATTAGTCCCGAGGGCGGAGTGAGTGGTAATTAACCTAGGAGAGGGACGGACTCCTCTCGCCCCTCCTCCTCCTCCTTCACCAGCATCTCCCGCAAGCCACACCTCCATCGCCGGTGGTTCTCATGCCCAGCCCACCCTCCCGCATCTGTCACAAGAGGATCAGTCACCGCACTGGACTGACTCGGTGACACTCAGTCCCCCACCCTCCATCCCAAGGCCCTTGCCCGGGAACGCAGAGCGCCGCGGGCCCGCGGAGCTCCCACTTAGCCTCAGCGTCTGTTGTCACCACTTAGCCACTCGGAACTTTTCTTCCTCCTGGGCCAGGTCTTTGTACCGACAGTTCCTGCCGCCGCTCCCAGCTGCGCCCGAGCCAGAGTCCCTGCCCCAGTACCAGAATACAGACGGCATCCTCCTATCTTTCATCTCCAAACCCTCCGGCCGCCCTGCGCCCCGACTCCCCGCTGATTCCTATAGACCGGCAGCTAGGGTCAAACGCCTGGGAGAAAGGAGGCATTCCCAGCCCTCTTCCACCCCCTGGGCAGCCCAAAACCCCTATACAACAAAGGCGTTTCTTGATTACTTGAATAATAACCATACTTTTATATTTGCAAAACACGTTGTCCTCACCGGATCAAATGCCAGCCTCTAAGTCCTTGTCATAGGCATAGTCAATGTCCACATTTAAACATAAACATTATAAAGTTTTTATATGCTGCGTGTTTTACTAAAGGTTTTTTTCTGTACCTTTCTCCCCCATCATATAATCATAAGAAATATAAATCACACATATTTGTATGACCCTTTAACTCTTAGTTGTCTCTTAGTCCTCAGAATAACCCTACCACAGGACTGTGCCCGTTTTAGAACTGAGAGAACTGAAGTTGTGATTTCATTTTTGTTTCCGTTTATTGAATTCTATTTACCAGGTTCTACACTAAATTTTTTTTTTTGAAACGGAGTCTCTCTCTGTTGCCCAACCTGGAGTGTAGTGGCATGATCTCAGCTCACTGCAAGCTCTGCCTCCCGGGTTCAGGCCATTCTCCTGCCTCAGCCTCCCGAGTAGCTGGGACTACAGGCGCCCGCCACAACGGTCAGCTAATTTTTTGTATTTTTAGTAGAGACGGGATTTCACCGTGTTAGGATGGTCTCGATCTCCTGACCTCGTGATCCGCCGGTCTCGGCCTCCCAAAGGGATTACAGGCGTGAGCCACCGTGCCCGGCCTCTACACTAAATATTATATATTATATTGCTTAATCTTCAAAATGTGCAGTTTGCAGTGAGGAAACAGATTGGAAAGCTGAAGGAAAATTGTAAACAAGGAAGAAGTAATGCAGCCAGTCCTAATTCCAAAGCCCAGCACTGTCTTGTCACCTGTCACTCCCCTAAAATGCTCTCTGAATTGGGGGTTATTCAGAAAAGTGGGGATTGTTATACTAACAAGGGCAATGCAATGATAACTGTATTATCACAAGCTTCCTGTTAGGCTGCTGTAGTTATTTTAATTATTGGTTTTTTGTTTTTTGTTTTTTTTTTACACATAAAACAGTAATGAAAATATCTGCTTTGCAGAGATCCTATTAGAGTTAAATGAGACTATGTCAAATAAACTATAAAGTAGAATACAAATATGAGATCAACTAAGATATTGTAAATGCTGGCCAGGGGCGGTGGCTCACACCTGTAATCCTGGCACTTCGGGAGGCTGAGGCAGGTGGATCACTTGAGGCCAGGAGTTTGAGACCAGCCTGGCCCACATGGTGAAACCCTGTCTCTACTAAAAATACAAAAAGTTAGCCAGGTGTGGTGGCTCATGATTGTAAGCCCCCAGCTACTTGGGAGGCTGAGGCAGGAGAATCACTTGAACCCGGGGAGGCAGACGTTGCAGTGAGCCGAGATCACACCCACTGCACTCTAGCCCAGCCTGGTGACAAGAGTGAAACACCATCTTGAAAAAAAAAAAAAAAAAAATATATATATATATATATTATATATAGAGAGAGAGAGAGAGAGAGAGAGAGAGAGAGTAAATGTTGTTTATTGGTGTCCTTTTTCTTAATTTTAAAATTTAACTTATTAATCACATTGGATTAAAGTATTATCTGCATTGGAAAGAACTCAAACAATGCTGAGATGCATATTGAAGTTAATAATCTTCTCCACCCTCCCCAGCTCTACCTTTGTAAGGTAACTAGTGTAGCATTTGGTGAGAATCCTTCCAAAACTTCCTCTATGCCCATGAAAAATTCCATTTAAACAGACATAGAAACTCTTTTACTTGGTTGCAATTGTACTATTCACACTTCTCTGCAACTTGCATTTGTCATTTATCTGCTTAATGAACCATTTAGTAATTCCACTTGTGCTACTGACTCATTGAGTGTCTATAGTATGAATATATCATCACTTATTCATTTGGGCTTTTTTTGTTTGTTTTGTTTTGAGACTGAGTCTCGCTCTGTGGCCCAGGCTGGAGTGGAGTGGCACGATCTCGGCTTGACCAGCCCGAGCTCTTCTTCTTCCTGAGCCAGGTCTTTGTACTGACAGTTCCTGCTACCACCTCCAGGGTTCAAGTGGTTCCCCGGCCTCAGCCTCCCCAGTAGCTGGAACTATAAGTGTGCACCAGCATGCCTGGCTAATTTTTGCATTTTTTTTTTTTTTTTTTGTAGAGACGAGGTTTCACCATGTTGGCCGGGCTGGACAGCTGTTTTCTTGAGTAAGTCATGAAAAGATCCTTTTGGAGAAAGAGCACCCTTTCTCCTTCATTACTTCTCAGTATGAAACCCTCTCACTCCCTCGGGGCAAGTTTGTGACCTTTCTGGGTGGTGAAAATTCTCCCAGGGTCTTCCTGGGAGGCAGTAGAGCTCTGTGCCAGCAAATTCTATACTGTTTCCTCTCCTCTTCTTACTCACATTCTTGCTGCTAGCAAGAGAAGAGCTGGTCCCAAAGTGGCTGCCATCATTTATGACAGTGTTCTCTGGGTACTCTAAAAGCTAACATTTGAGAAAGCAGCAGGTTCTTCCCAAAGAGCCAGTCACTATAGCACCCCCTGAAGTCCTTCAAAACTCAACATTACAGAGCATTAATAGAAGACCCTCCTCTGGTTGTTGGGAGCTAGCACGTGGTCAGCTGCTGGACAAAGAAGGGATGGCTTTCAGCTTCCACTGCCCTGGCTCAGGCCCTCTAACCTCTTGCTGGATAAAGGCTAACAGCCCCTGTCTGGTTTCATCTCCAACTCTTTCTCCCTCTTGTCAACCGTCTTCCTCAGCCACCATAGTGATCTTGTGGTTAAAAAAAAAAAAAAAAAATTTAGAGATAGGGATCTCACTATGGTGCCCAGTCTAGTCTTGAACTCCTGGGCTTAAGCAGTCCTCCTGCCTTGACCTCCCAATGTGTTGGGATTATAGGAGTAAGCCTCTGTGTCCAGCCTATAGTGATCTTAAAATCTCTCATCATGTCCTTCCTCAGTTCAGTAACTTTCTACAGCTTCTAATTTTCTTTATTATTATTAAACAGTTAATAATACCTTAACTGTTTATCAACAAAGTCCTGAAATACTCATCCATCATCTTCAAAAAGGGATATCTGCCATTTCTTCTGTCCCCAAACTGCACCCTCCTCTGGATTCTATAAAAGCATTCACACCAGAAACTCAGGAGCCATCTTCTCCTTCACCTGTATTTAGTGAATTCCAGTGTCCTGGCCTTTCCGACTCAAAAATAATTTTTAAGTTGGTCTACTTCCCCCCACCCCACCTTTGAGAGCTTTCTTTTTTACTCCTGCCCTCCCTCCGTTCCTTTGCATGGGGTGTTCTCTCTGTTCCCTCTCCCTTCCCCAACCTTTTCTTAGTCCCCCAGATTATGAAGAAGAATCAGAAAAGAAAGCTACTCAGCTGCTCCAAATAGGGAGGCACCGAGTAAGGGATTAGGGATTAGGGATACTAAGAGTTGTTAGGAGTAGAGTTGTTGGAAGTAGCCAGGTACATACTGTTCTTGTATTTGTTTTTTGTTTGTTTATTTTGAGACAAAGTCTCACTCTGTAGTCCAGGCTGGAGTGCAGTGGCACAATCATGGTTCACTGTAGCCTCAACCTCCCAGGCTCTGGTGATCCTTCCACTTCAGCCTCCCAGGCAGCTGGGAGTCTAAGTATGTGCCACCATGCCTGGCTATTTTCTATTCTATTTTCTAATTTTTTTTTTTTTTTTTTTTGTAGAGACGGGATTTTGCCATGTTGCCCAGACTGGTCTCAAACTCCTGGGCTTAAGTGATCCTCCCACCTCGGCCTCCCAAAGTGCTGGGATTATAGATGTGAGCCACCGCACCTAGCCTATTTGTTGTTTTAAGTCATTGTCCACATGAGAAATTTAAAAGCAGTTCATGGCATGTGGGACTTTGTATAGTTGAATTTTGCAATATCTGCCATATTTAGATTATGTTGACATGCTTGTTCTCATGATGTGTTGAACATATGAGGGGAGGGAGGAATACCTTTACAGGTGGAAGAATGTTCTTTATCTCAGTCCTCAACTGTCTACTACAGTCACGTGCCACAGAACAATGTTTTAGTCAGTGAGGGAACACATATACAACAGTGGTCCCATAAGATTATAATACTGGCGCTGGGCATGGTGGCTCATGCCTCTAATCCCAGCACTTTGGGAGGCTGAGGCGGGTGTATCACCTGAGGTCAGGAGTTCGAGGCCAGCCTGACCAACATGATGAAACCCTGTCTCTACTAAAAATACAAAACTTAGCTGAGCCTGGTGGCAGGCTCCTGTAATCCCTGCTATTCCAGAGGCTGAGGCACAAGAATTGCTTGAACCTAGGAAGAAGAGGTTACAGTGAGCTGAGGTCGCACCACTGTACTCCAGCCTGGGTGATAGAGTGAGACTCCGTCTCAAAAAAAAAAACTTTTTAATACTGTATTTTTACTGTCCCTTTTCTATGTTTAGACACACAAATACTTACCATTTTGTTACCATGGCCTACAGTATTCAGTAGACATCATGCTGTCCAGGTGTGTAGCAATAGCCTGCACCTTACAGCCCAGGTGTGCAGTAGGCTGTGCCGTCTAGGTTTGTGTAAGTACACTTTGTGATGTTTGCAGGACGAAATCACCTAACAACGCATTTCTCAGATCTTTAAACAACGCATGACTGTACTTGGGGAAAACGGTGAAAATGAGCCACCTGGTGACAGTTACTGTAGTTGCAGGGATAGGCTGTCCAGGGGGAAGTCTCACAAGGCAGTGCTTTGACAATCTAGTTATGGGGGATCATAGATGTTCCCAGCAGTGAGCCAAAGAACATCCAGAGTCCCCGCTTAGCCCTTGACTTCTCCACTATGGCTAGTGGTTAGACTGGGAGCTTATTCTGTCTCCACTCTCTCAGAGAAAAATGGCACAGAAATAAAATAGCTTTTGTTGTAATGCATCTAGAGAAAGATATCAGTAAGAAAACCCCCCACACCATCCTAACATCATAAAAGTCTGCTTTTCTGTCTAATCCTGGGAGGCAAACAGCAGACTAAGTAACTAGTTTTCAAAATTTCTCATGGGCTTCCTATCCCTGGACCAGCTCTCAGGCTAGTCCTACTGCCTCCCTGAAGGGTGAATCAGGAGAGCCCTGTGCTCTTTCCTGGCAGGAGAATCGCTTGAACCCAGGAGGTGGAGGTTGCAGTGAGCTGAGATGGTGCCACTGCACTCCAGCCTGGGCAACAAAGGGAGACTCTGTCTCAAACAAAACAAAACAAAACACTTCCAGGATTTGATGCTCTCATGTTTTTAGCATCAGGATTCTTTTTTGAGACAGGGTCGCACTCTCTCGCCCAGACTGGAGTGCAGTGGTGCAACCATAGCTCACTGCAACCTCTGCCTGTTGGGCTCATGCGATTCTCCCACCTCAGCTCCCGGAGGAGTAGCCGGGACTCCAGGCATGCACCACAACACCTGGCTAACTTTTGTATCTTTTGTAGAGATGGGGTCCTGCTATGTTGCCCAGGCTGGTATCAAACTCCGGAGCTCAAGCAAGTCACCTGCCTTGACTTCCCAAAATGCTGGGATTACAGGTGTGAGCCACTGCACCCAGCCAGTATCAGGATTTTTAAGCCATCTTTCCTACTTCACTTTTGCCAAATTTTTATTGTAGTGGGGGTTATATCTAGGTTCCTCAAATTCAATTCTGCAAATATGTAATCAAGTACCAGGCTTTATGCTGGATGTTGCTGGACTACAAGAAGGTGTCCCCTTACTTTCTGAGATCTTAGAAACAAACAAGGGGGAAGCTAATCTTCATCAGAGTTGCTGGCTCCTCTGCAGCCTGATAATAAGTATTATCAAATACAATGTGCTAAAAGCAGAGGCAAGGGTGGGGAATGGGAAGATGCCAGAAAAACAACAGAATTTAAAGAGTGCAGTGGGGTTTGGAGTCAGTAGAAAGGGCTGTGGGTGAGAACACAGGGGTCTCCATTCTAACTACTGTTATGGACTTAAGTGTTGCTAGCCCAGTCCCTTAACTTCCCCAACCCCATGCCCGCTTTCCTGCTGGTGGTCAGCAAAAGCAGACTCAGGGTAAAAATGAAAGAAAACCTGATTACATCATGTAAGAATTTACAAATCCCTAGACAGCTTGGTGCAAGGGAGTAGACAAAACACTGACTAGGAATCTCAATACCTAGGTTTTGATCCCGGTTCTGCTCTTGCTGTCTTTGTGGCCTTGGACAAATCACAGCACCTTTCTGGACCTGGGTTTGACCGTAAGTAGAGTGGTAATAGTAGTGTCTACCATGGCTAGCTCCTAGGGGAGTCCTGGGGGTCAAAGGATCTTTGGGGGACTGAGTGGGGTATGCTGCCAAAAGCACACCCCTGGCTGGGTGAAGAGGAAGGGAGAAAAGGAATAGCAACTAAGGCAGGCGGACCAAGAGATGAAGACGATGGGGGTGAGCTGGCTGGGAACCAAGCAGAAGCTGGAGAAGTCATTTGAGCAGCACTGCTGCAAGTGAGTCTGGATAGACAGTCAGCCACAAACATCTGGGAAGTGTTTTTCCAGCTGACAGGTTGCTCATAACCTTGTGTGGCAGACATTGTTTATAAGATGGAGATGCTATGCATTTTGACCTTTCTAGGTTGTGTCTAGCTGGTTCATGCCCTGTCAGCCCTGCATGCCACATGCCTCCATGTGGGCACATGTCAGATGCACCTCGGTATCAATACAATAGCATCACCACAGCCCTTTTCTCTGAGAGCTCTCCCTTTAGGGGAGAGTCCTCTCTATATTCCCAGTTCTTGGCACAGGGTAGGCACTGAGCAAAAATGTCTGTCAGTTATGGATCTTGTGAATTTTGAAAGGGCCCGCCAAGTCTTTGGGAAATGATGAAAAAGATACCTGTCTGAAATGGGTTAGGAAGAAGTTTTCTTGAGGATAGGTTTATGACTCTTTCTAGATCTATGATCCCATTTTATAAATCTGAAAATCTACCATTTTAGGACTAACTCCTCAAAATAAGAGTCAACCATATGTAATTTAAAAAAAGTTTTATTAAATCATTTAGACTTGAAAGAAGTCACAATAGTTAACACACTTAAGTGTGTTCTGTACACCACCAACCCAAATGGATTGATTTCAGAATTTTTATAAATAAAACATAAACATATTTACAGTGAAAATAAAACATGTTAGCAAGTTAATGATTAAACTGTTACCTATAATCAGTTTTGGGGAAGTACCAACCTACAGTATTACATATAAGACACTTAAGATTTCATTAGGCTTAAAAAGTCCATAATTGAAGAAGTTAGTTGTAATATATATGATCCATTTCTTACTACAGCTTTTTTCCTCCCAAAACTAGACTTTTCAACCAATTTACATAAAAGCTTCATTTTCCCTTTATTGGAGGTAAAAGTACAAAAAGGTCTAACCCCACCCTAGAACCATCTAAAGAATAAAGCTATTGAATGCTACAAATAGGACTATAAAACTATGGACATACACCGTTATTCAGTTTGTGCTACTTGTCCTCCAAAATAGTGCAGATTCCTAAACCCACCAGGCACAAAAGTGGAGTCAGCTTTTTCTGGAAATCAGTTTCAAAATCATCATATCTCTAGAAAGCATATTTCTAGAACAACAGTTGCCACATAGGGGGACTTTCCTTCTTCTGTATTATAAAAATATTTCCATTTTAGCTTTCACTATATATATTTTAGGGATTGCTGCTACCTCCTTAGGCAAACGATGAGGGCTATAAATCTTGGCCAGCAGCCAGTTTCAAGAGACTAACAAAGAACAAAGACAGCCCTTTATGTATAGCAAAACTCAAGAGTTGGCTCAAATTAGGTTATGCCCCCCAAATCCAGCTTAAATTTGACATAAAAAAAGTAGTCCACAAGAAAATTGAGCAAATAACAAACTTTTCAAGTCTGCAATTTTGGACAGGCATGTTCTAAGAAGTAGGCTACTATCTGTGTCACCTATTAGGGTTGCTAGCACAACTTAAGGCTAATTGCTTGGCAAAGGGCTATGGGAGTTGTTAGACTGTCTTGAATGTTTTGTTCCCGATGAACTCAAGGAGCGAGACCTCTGTCTGAGCACTGTTTTTCCTGGAAAGTCCAAGTCTTCAAACACAGCATTTTCAATGATGTTTGTAGCTTCAGGTCGTTCCATGGGGGATGGAGACAGCATGTCTTGAACCATCATATACTGAAATATAAAATTGTTTTATGATAAAATGGCCAGGTTTGATCACTGTACAGTTTTAAAATCAGTGTTGGCAAAATTTTCTGTATATATTTTAAGTTTTGAGCCATATTCGAGTTTTCAAGTCTCTGATAACAACTACTCAGCTCTGCTATCGATGAACAAAAGCAGCCAGAGACAAGTTGTAAATTAATGGACATGGCTGTGTTCCAATAAAACTTTATTATAAAAATAGGTGGTAGGCTGGATTTGGCCTGTGGGCACTAGTTTGCCAACCCTCATTTCAAAAAAGCATGGACAATTTTTGGGTAATTTGATTTTCTAACATATTATAAAGGATTATTTAATCACATCCTTGAAACATAGATATAATCTGAGTTTTAAAAATCTTATAATTGCAAGTAAATCTACAATTATCTCAATAAAATCTTAATTAGAAAAAATTATGGCAGAGATCAGCAACCAACACCTTTTCTTGGTTTCTAAAAATCTCTTTGAATATAACATGTACTCTTATGAGCCACCCTGGGAATAGATCCATCAAGTTTGCAAAATACATGATGACAATTTTTAGTAAAACATATTTAAGTATATATAGGTATTAATATATAGTTACAAAGTCCATTTTTTAATGCAACCCTTCATTATACTTAAGATACTGAAAGATAAATTTTGACTTTTTCCAATTTGA
>NW_016818836.1:802079-815656 GCF_001698545.2 Rhinopithecus bieti
CTGTTTCTATGGAGTGGCCTATTATGAATATTTCATAAAAATTACATCATACAGAAGTGGACTTGTGTGTCTGGCTTTTTCACTCAGCATGGTTTCAAGATTCATCTACGTTGTGGCACATATTAGTATTTCCTTCCTTACAATGGCTGAATACTTTTCATTGTATAAAATACCACACTTTGTTTTTCCATTCATCAGCTGATGAGCATTTGGGTGGTTTCTACTTTTGGATATTAGAAATAATGCTCATATGAACAGCTGTATACAAGTTTTTGTCTATGTTTTCATTTCCCTTGAGTATATACCTAGGAGCAGAATTACTGGATCCTATAGTAATTCTATGTTTAACTGTTTAAGGAACTGCGAGACTGTTTTTCAAAGCAGCTGCACCATTTTACATTCCACCAGCAAGGCATGAGGGTTCCAATTTCTCCACATCCTAGCCAACACTTGCTATTTTCTTTGCTTTTTTTTTTTTTTATTACAGATACCCTAGATTGTCCTGAAGTGGTATCTCTTTGTGGTTTTGATTCGCATTTCCCTAGTGCCTAATGATGTTAAGCATCTTTTCACATGCTTATTGGTCATTTGTTTATCCTCTTTGGAGAAAGGTCTATTGCTTTGCCCCTTTTAAAAATGAGTTGTCTTTTTGTTGAGTTGGAATAGTTCTCTATATATTCTGAATTCTAGATACTTTTCAGATATAGGATTTACAAATATTTTCTCCCATTCTGTGAGCTGCCTTTTCACTTTCTATTTTATTTAATTAATTTATTTAGAGATAGGGTCTCACGTTGCCCAGGCTATTTGCAGGCAGAATCATAGCTTACTGTAGCCGTGAACTCCTGGTCTCAAAGAATTCCTCTTGCCTCAAGCTTCCCACATAGCTGGGACTACAGGCGCGTGCTGCTGCGTCCACCTTGCCTTTTCACTTTCTTGATAGTGTTCTCTGAGGCATTTATAACTATATACATTTTGATGCCCTCTGATTCTTGATCCTTTACTTAGGTTAGACCTGTTTTATTTTTCTTTCTGGAAGCTTTTGGGGTCTTTATTTCTGGTGTTCTGAAATTTAGTTATTTTGACTGTTTTTTTCTTCTTTCTTTTTTTCCATTTATTATACAGAACATTTGGTAGGTCCTTTCAGTCAGAAGGTATGAGTCATTTCGCTCTATGTGAGAACTACTTCCTCTTCTACCATGGCCAGAGATCATTTAATAAGTAAGATCTAAAACTGATAAAATAAGAAACAGTGACAAGAGCCTAAACTTTGAAAATACGGAGGTAAGTACCAGGGACAACAACTAGAAGAGGTGAGGGTAGCTACTTATGAAAGATAGGGAAGAATGTGACAGAGGCCCACTTTATTTATTTTCAGAGACAGGTTCTTGCTGTGTCGCCCAGTCTGGAGTGCAGTGGCACAATCATAGCTTACTGTAACCACCTTGAACTCCTGGGCTCAAGTGATCTTCCTGCCTTAGCCTCCCAAGGCATGTGTTACCATGCCTTGCTAATTTTTTTTATTTTTTATAGAGACGAGGTCTTACTATGTTGCTCAGGTTGGTCTTGAACTCCTGGCCTCAAGTGATCTTCCTGCTTGAGCCTCCCAAAGTGTTGGGATTAGAGGTGTGAGCCACCATGCCTAGCCCAGGGGGCTACTTTTTTAAAATTTTATTTTATTTTATTTTTTTGAGACGGAGTCCCGCTCTGTCGCCCAGGCTGCTGGAGTGCAGTGGCGTGATCTCGGCTCACTGCAAGCTCCGCCTCCTGGGTTCACACCATTCTCCTGCCTCAGCCTCCCTAGTAGCTGGGACTATAGGCGCCTGCCACCACGCCCGGCTAATTTTTTGCATTTTTAGTAGAGACGGGGTTTCATCGTGTTAGCCAGGATGGTCTCGATCTCTTGACTGCCCGCCTCAGCCTCCCAAAGTGCTGGGATTACAGGCGTGAGCCACTGCGCCTGGCCCAGAGGGCTACTTTAAAACGACTTTCAGTCATCCCTATGATCCCAGCACTTTGGGAGGCTAAGGCAGGAGGATCACTTGAGCCCAGGAGTTTGAGACCAGCCTGGGCAACATAGGCAGAGCCCATTTCTACAAAATGAATAAAATAAAATTAGCCAGGCATGGTGGCATGTGCCTGTGGTCCCACCTACTGGGGAGACTGAGATGGGAGGATGGCTTGGGCCCAGGAGGTTGAGGCTGCAGTGAGCTGTGATTGCACCACTGCACTCAAGCCTGAGCGACAGAGCAAGACCTTGTCTTAAAAAAAAAAAAAAGACTTTCAGTACTACCTGCTTTAAAGGCTGTGGTCATGGTTTATTTTGAGAGGAAAAAAAACCTAATTGTGCATAATCTGACAGCTTTTAAATATATGAATGTATGGCCCCCATTACCTTGTGGTTCTCCTAAATATTTACTTATTACAAACTTACTGAGTGCAAAACATTGTTAAATTATGATGAATTTAAGCAAAAACTAAGAACAAACAATCCAACCAAACAAATTTTTGAAGACTGAACTTTAAATGGAAGCAAATAGGCTAGAACTCCTCCCTGTGTTACTCACATCACCTCTTTTACTTTTAGTTAACTGGTCTGCTGGTGTTAAGAACAACTAAGTCTTTAAAAAACTCTTTTGTAAATGTTTGATTATTTTCTGTTTGAACCTTTTTTGTTGAGTAGGGAGGGTACTTACCCTGACTCTCTCCATCTGAGTGCTGAATGGGTACAGCAATTCAAATAGAATCAGGCCTAAAGAAAAGATGTCCACTTTATGAGAATAGCTGTTTCCATGAATCTGAAATCCCATATAAAGAAAATTTAAAAATTAACATAGAGACAGTACAGTTGATATTACAGCATTATTGAATCCCAAAGTTTACTTAGTCACTTCTTGGTTTAAATACAAGTACACGTGTAAAAATGTTAGCAAAGAGTTAATCCTCCAAGTCTGTTTTCTTCACTAGTACACCAAGAGTAATTAAACTACTCAGCATTACAGAAGGAAAGCCCAGGTACAGCTGTGAGATATGCATCAGTAAAACAGGCCTCTCGGAAACCTGGAGACTTGCCATGCTAAAAAAGTTTGTGGGAGCCAGCAAGATCTGCCTGACTACCCCTGAGGTGAGGTTTTTCAAAGGGAACGCTATCTAAAGCAAATCTCTCATTTCTAATCATCTTAGTTCTAACCCATTTTTATGAGAAAATCTTCATTACTCCAAACCACTAATCAACTGTAGTTAGCCTTCATTAGGGCACTTAATTATGGATACTTTGCATTCTTGGTTGTATTTTTCATGTGTATATTTCTTATTCTTCACAACTAGATTATCAAGTCCTGGAGGAAGGGAAATGCTTCTTTTGTGTTGCTGTCGTCCAGCACTGGGGCTAAGTATAGAGAAGGCCCTCAGTAAATACTTAGTTGTTAAAATGAACAAATGAATTACAACAGAACTACTCAATTAAATAAAGCATTATTTAAATTAAAATTGACCTTTTGGTGACTCAGAAGAACCCCTTTATGTATGAAAATTTCTTTAGGGATATAACTTGACATTTGAGAAACAGCCAAAGAAGGGAACTTTGGAAATGCTCCATACCAGTACTTCTCAATTCAGGAGTAGAGCTGGTCGCGGGGCAGTTGCAGTTGCCAGGGTTTATGATCCCTCCACAACTTCCCCTCTAAACTGTACTTGGCATCTCTCTCCCTGGCCTTCTGCGCAGCCTGCCTGCCTCTGTGCTTACAGAACAGCAGATGGAAAGCTTCAGTGACCACATCAGTGGCATCACCCTCTTCCCTTCCAAGAGACTGTAGCAATCTGAACCCTGTCTCACTTCTTATCCCTGGGGTTTTGAAAGTGTCAAAAAAAAATGTGCAAAAACAAATTGTATAGGGGAACTGAAAAGGACACCCTCACACACTATTTGGAGAATATAAACAAACACAAATTTATAAGAAGCAACTTGGCAATAAATGTTTACTCCTGCTTAATGATCCCATCTAATTTTACCCATCCTAGGGCGGATGGAAATGTGTACAAACATTTGGGTACCGGGACAGTGACTCAAGTGATATTCCTAATAGCAAAATTTACAAGGAATTAAAATGTCCCAAATGAATGTTGAACACTCTATGCAGCTGGAAAATATTTCTAAGAATATTTAATAATATGGGAAATGCTCACATTTTTAATATTGTATCCCAAAAATGTTAGTGTAGAATTCCAATTTTATTTTCTAAAAGTAAGGTATACAATATATATATTATATTAATATATATATAATATACACACACACACAACACACACACACACACACCAGAGAGAGAGAGAGAGAGAGAGAGAGAGAGAGAGAAAGGAAGTAACTGGAGTTAATATGCTTTAGAGATATTTTTTGGGTAAGTGATTTTACTTTTTTTGTATATGTCCTATACTTTCCCGTATTCCCTAGAGGACAGACTGATATATAATGTGTTATTAAATTTATTTATTATTTCTAACATTATTAAATATATTTAAAAAAGAAATGTAGCCTCATGAATGCATGAAAAGTTATATTTACAAAATATCTAAAAAATAAGGAATTAGGAGGTAGAATATATCCTTTGAGTTTGAATTGGTTGTTTAATCACTGTGCAAATCTAGAACTTAAGCTGCGTTTCTTTGTAATTACAACCAAGAACGAAGTAACCATGGGTCCTGCTCATTTATTTCAAGGATGAGAAAATTAAGAGAGTTCTAATAATAAATAATTTTAAAACAATGTTTTAATATGGCTTCTAAGGTTTGGGTAAGATTGTACAATTCATACAGCCAAACTATTTTGAGCGATGTTTTAAGGAGCACTTTATAAAGTGACAGTTTCTATATTTAAAGAGGATTAAGAAGATAATTAAGACTGTGCATTTTTAACTACCAAATTTTAACCACTATACATTGCCATACAATTTCTACAGCTATCCTAATTTTCTAGTACTTTCAACACTACCAAATATAGCTTTAGTTGTCATCAACCTCTTCCTTTCTCAAATGGCAACCCATTTCCAAGACACACACACGCAGCAGCCACGAGCTACACTATAGTCAGCACAGAAGTGTGTATGGGGTGACCAGGACTACCTGGTGTTCATCTTTTCACTAGCATTCACCTTCACTCATAAACACTTATGAAACTATGCCACATTCTAGGTGTTGTTTCAGGTGTTAGAGTAGAAAGAGAGACAAGCTAAGTCCCTATACTGATAGTTTATATTTTACAGGGAAAGAAAAAAGAATCTCAAAGAGTTAAAATGCTGTAAAAGAAATCAGTGTAATGGGATGGACTCTGGCAGGGAGTGAAGGGAGAAGCATCTCTTTTAAATAGGGCTGGGTGGGAGGGGCTTCCCAAGTCATGAGCCTTCATTAATAAGCATCCAGATAGAATTCCTTTTATTTGTTTTCACAGTATTTAAAATGTAAAAGTATTGTTTCCAGCCTCTTAAATAATAATACATTTTTAAAAACATGATTAAAAACTTTTTTTTTTTTTGGAGACGGAGTTTTGCTCTTGTTGCCCAGGCTGGAGTGCAATGGCAAGATCTCGGCTTACTGCAACTTCCGCCTTCTGGGTTCCAGCAATTCTCCTGCCTCAGCCTCCCGAGTAGCTGGGATTACAGGTGCCCGCCATCACACCCAGCTAATTTTTATATTTTCAGTAGAGATGGGGTTTCACAATGTTGGCCAGGCCAGTCTCGAACTCCTGACCTTAGGTGATCTGTCCACTTTGGCCTCCCAAAGTGTTGGGATTACAGGCGTGAGCCACCACGCCCGGCCAAAGAAATCTTTTTTTTTTTATTATTTATTTTTTATTTTTTAAAAGGGGTCTTACTCTGTCACCCAGGCTGGAGCACAGTGGCATGATCTTGGCTCACTGCAACATCTGCCTCCCAGCCTCAAGTGATCCTTTCTACTTCAGTCTCTCAAGGAGCTGGGACCACAGGCATATACCACCATGCCCAGCTAATTTTTGTATTTTTTGTAGAGATGGTGTTTCACCATGTTGCCTAGGCTGGTTTTGAACTCTGAAGCTCAAGCAATCCACTTGTCCCAGAGTGCTGGGATTACAGGTATGAGCCACCATGCCCAACCAAAACTGTTTTTAATATCAATTCTGTTATATGACTGTGTAGAAAAATTGGAACATACAGAAAAGTCCAAAATAGGTTAAAATTCATTAGAGTTCCACTACTCAGAAGCAATGACTTGATATTTTATGGCTCTTCTAGTCTTTTTTCCTATAGATAGAAATATGTATTTATAGTATTTTGGTATTTCATACAGTTTTAATTCTTCCTTTCACCAGGCCTTGGCCAGATCATTTGAGCAGGATGATTCAATTACCAGAGCCAATAGATTTATTTTATTTATTTTTCTACGTAAGCCAGTTTGGATACTTTTAGTTGCAATCAATTGACTATATATGAAAGTCCCTTATAAATAAAAATCTCTTCTGTATCCTTTCTAATTTCTAAATTTATTTGTGATTTTCCCCCCTTAGTAGGTATCTATGCTAGAAAGGATTATCCTTATTTTAAACTATTAGAAACAACCATGGTGATGTTATTTTACTGTTTCACCCATATCAATTCTTATGTTTGTTTCCCATCTTCTTGGCTCCTCCCTGCCTTCTACTGAGCAGAATTCTAATCACTTATACAGTAATGTGCTATGTAATGAAGGCCTGTAAAATAAATTTATCTCAAAATGGAACTTTGAAAACTTCTATAGATTTCACCATTTTTCATTTCTTTCATTTTTGAAAAAAGTTTTTTGCATTTTCTTTTAAAGATGGGGTCTCACTATTTTGCCCAGGCTGGCCTGGAACTCCTGGGCTCAAGTGATCCTCTCACCTCACCCTCCTAAGTAGCTGAGATTATAGGCTCAAGCCACGGTGCCCAGCTTCTTTCAACATTTTCTTCATACTTCGTATGAGTATTTTTACTTCATTATTGACCTGATGGTTATTTTTTAATAATTTTTTTTTGTTTTTTTAAGTTCCAGGGTACATGGGTAGGATGTGCAGGTTTGTTACACAGGTAAACGTGTGCCATGGTGGTTTGCTGCACTTATCAACCCACCATCTGCTGACCTGATAGTTATTTAGGAGGATTTTAAAATTTCCATTTGGCCAGGCACAGTGGCTCACGCCTGTAATCCCAGCACTTTGGGAGGCCAAGGCGGGAGGATTGCTTGATCCCAAAAGTTCAAGACCAGCCTAGGCAACATAGTGAGACCTCATCTCCACAAAAAATAAAAAAATTAGCTGAGCATGGCAGTGTAGACCTGTAATCCCAGCTACTTGGAAGGCTGAGGGGGGAGGATCACTTGAGCCCAGGAGGTGGAGGCTACAGTGAGCCAAGATCACACAACTATACTCCAGCCTGGGTGACAAAGTAAGACCCTGTCTCAAAAAAATAAAATAATAAAATTTCTAGCCAGCCAAAACAGAAGCAAAAGCAAAAATAAAAACAAACAAAATTATAAACATCAATTTATAAACCACTATACCTTTCTTTTAATGTATTGTGATCATAAAAAGGCATTTACAATATCTATGATATTTCTTTGTGGCCTAGAAGTTCAAAATGATAGTATATATAATTATAATTTATTCATCAATAAATGTTCAAATAGCAACTATATATAAAGCCTAGTATATTTTTTACCTAGCTTCCTTTGTAACTTTTTTTTTTTGTTTTTTTTTAGTTATAATCCAATCTGAAGTTTCCCTTTCGTGGGGCTATTTAAACACATCTATTTATTTGTTGTAATAACTAATATTTGGCTTTAGCACCACTTGTATTTCCACACCCTTTCCCTTTGCTGCAGTTTGTGTTTGTCGTCTGTAGTGATACAGAGGTAGAAATATTGTTTTATTTTTCTATTTGCCAAATTTAGCTACATCAAGTACAAATCCCTATTCCCACCTTTATTTTCCATGTTCTTACCATCGTCCATTTCCTGATCTTTGTTAATTTAATATAGGAATCACCAACTCAGCTTATAATGATAAACATACTTAAAATTATTTGTCTTTTACTAGGAATACATTTTGCATTTTATTCTCATTTTAGTATCAATATTCACAAGAACCACTGGCACCTATTGTTCATTGGGTTTGATGTCTATTGCCAATTTTTATATGTTTCTCATCTCAAATTAACTTTTAATAGGTAACACATTCCCATGGCTCAAAAAGAACTAACAATAAAAGTTCCCTCTCACTCTGTCCCTCACTGGCCTAGCCCTACCAGTCACTTCCTTCTGCCACTGCCCCCATAGCCATTTGTTTCTTACACATGATTCCAGAGTTTTTTTATGTAAACATAAGCAAATGTGTATCTATCTTTTCCTCCTTTTCACAAAAGGTGTACACATTTCTGCATTTTTTTTTTCATTTAAGATACTTTTTTGACTCTACGTAAAAATGCTTGATTTCTTCTTTCTGTTTTTTGAGACAGAGTCTCGCTTTGTTACCCAGGCTGGAGTGCAGTGGCGGGATCTTGGCTCACTGCAACCTCCTTCAAAGATGAAATACAAAATAAAATTTCAAACTGTAAAAAAGAAACACTTGACTAACGTAAACAATGCAAACACTTCAAAAGGATGCTCTATGACAGTTAAACAAAGTTGCCTTCCTCAAAGGCAGTTCCTATTACTGGTCTCCGATATAATCTTTCAAAGATAATCAAATCCAATGGTTCTTGAAGTATGGTCCATGGATTCCTGGGGACCCTAAAACCCTTTCAAGAGGTCTGCAAGGTCAAGACTATTTTCATAATAATACTAAGACATAATTTTTCACTGTGTTGACATTTGCACTGACAGAACCTAAGCATGAATCAAGCGAGCAGTGCCAAGCTGTACCAGTAGCAATTACATTCAGCACCACATGCTCACAGGCAAAACCAAAAACCACTTCACTTAAAATGTCCTTAGCAGTAAAAATTATTAATTTATTAAATCTCAACCTTTAAATATACACCTTTTTCATGATCTGACAAAATGGAAAATATTCATAAAAACATTTATCCTCCATACCAAAGTATAATAGTTGTCTCCAAGTTTGACACCTTAGATATGCTAATTACCCTGATCCAGTAGTGTATGTATTAAAATGACACTACGTACCCCATAAATATGTACAATTATGAGTCAATTTAAAAAACAAACTAATATTAAGAAGTTCAGACCTGCTGATGTAAGCATAGATTAGCTTGTGAATATCATTAGCATTTGTGCAATTATTTGAGTTACAATATGCGCTAGCTTCTCTTTTCATAGAACACCATTTTGACTTGAGAGAATAATTGGTAGACAAACTACAGTTATTGAGACTTGAACACTTGACAAGATAGTTTCTTTCTGAGATGGAGTCTTGCTCTGTCACCCAGGCTGAAGTGCAGTGGTGCAATCTTGGCTCACTGCAACCTCCGCCTGCTGAGTTCAAGCAATTCTCGTGCCTCAGACTCCTGAGTAGCTGGGACTACAGGCGTGTGTTACCATGCCCAGCTAATTTTTGTATTTTTACTAGAGATGGGGTTTCACCATGTTGGTCATGCTGGTCTCGAACTCCTGGCCTCAGGTAATCTGCCTGCCTTGGCCTCCCAAAGTGCTGGGATTACAGGTATGAGCCACTGCGACCAGCCGAGCGACAGTTTCTTAAAGATGAACAATGAGACTGGGCATGGTGGCTCACACCTGTGATCCTAGCACTTTGAGAGGCTGAGGTTCAAGGACTGCTTGCGGCCAGAAGTTCAAAACTAGTCTGGGTAACACAGCAAGACCCAATCTCAAAAAAAAGATGAACAATGTGAGAATGGCACTTCAAGGAAAACTAACGGTATTTGTTGCCAATCATAAAAAGTTGAGCTTTTCAGTGAAAATTAAAATTTTGGAAGATTTGAATCTACCAGTGGGAATTTGATAGCCTCCTAATACGTAAAGCCTTTTCTGATGAGATTGGTGGTCGTATTAACCAAAGTGGCTTTTTATATTACATGATGAACTGTGACAACTTTTGGAATAGTTGCCAAACTTAGGGAACCAATAGTTTCCAAATGACTAATGCACAATATAAAGTCAAGGATGGGTAAAAAGTTCCATTCAAAGTACAAAATAGACCAAGGGATGTTAAAAGTACCAGAGTACAAAATATTCATGAATGGTTTTAGATTTCACAGTGCAAATGAATTTTAAGAAACTATTACTTACTAAGTTTTGATATACTATCAAACAAAAATACCTAGAATTACTTGAAATGAAATATTGCTCTTTTTTCCAACACATATCTGTGTGAGGCCAGATTTCTTCATGTGCTTCAGCCAAAATAACATATTGCAACAGACTGAACACAAAAGCAGACAGAAGAATGTTCCACTTAAAAGTCAGCTTTAAAGAGACTGGCAAAAATGTAAACAAATGTCACTCTAATTTTTTTTTTTAGGGGAATTTTTTTTGTTTTAGAAAATACTTATTTTCATAAAATATCTTAAGATGTGATAGGTTTAATTCTGTTACTTTAATTGATTTAATAAAGTTTTATAAATTTCTCTTTTAACTTCTAATATGACAAATATTGATAGATAAAATTTTGTTAAGAAAACCTTTGGGTTCTCAATTATTTTTACAAGTGTAAATAGGTACTGAGCCCAAAACGTCTGAGACCCGCTGCCCTAAGCATAGAGAAGCTTGTGAAAGTCATTTGCCTGGTGGTGGCTGAGCATGCTCGCCTGACGTTTCCGGGATGCCCTGCTCCCCCTGCTCTTCCAGTACTTTTTCAGCCCTGATTACAGTACTTTTTCTGTGAAGTCCAAGCAGCCCACAAGGCAACACCTGTCAGCCTGTGTGCCTCTATTTCCTATTACAGTACATGCTGGAAGTTGCCTATGAATGACTACAGAGGGAAGCTCAGTATAGTACCTCTGGGTCTAGCTGGCTATGAAAACAGTTCCAACACAGTCTACACAAGGCAAACCGGAGTTAAATTTGGGACGGTGGCATTCAAAGTCTCTTTCTAAATTCCTGGTTACTGTCAGGTGCTTGTTCAGGGGGTGAGTGCATTTTATGCGCTGTGTTCTTCTTAATCCAGCCCCAATTCAGGTTGTAGGAACTACATCTTAGCTGTGTCACTATTCTACTACTGGAACACTACTGCCAGTTTTCATAATTTTCAGACTTACTGGGTTTTAGATTACTGGGCATTTTAATGGAAACATGGGAAGAGACTGATCAGGTACATCTGCTGCTGTGCTAATAAGTAAAAGTCTGAAAAACTCACCTGCTCTGGGCTCATATACAGTTTGGTCCCTACTTGTCCTGTGTGTCTGGCATAAGCTGGCATTGGGGTCAGAACCGTCTGCTCTTCCTCATCCTGGTCCATTGCAGTCACTAACCCAAAGTCTCCAACCTTGACCACATCATCCATTGTAAAGAATATGTTGGATGGCTGGAAAGAATATAACAGACAAAAGTACAGTGGGTGTGCATGAAGGAGAAAAAGTAAAGAGAATTATTTAAATGACTACAAAGAAAAAATACAATAAACTAGATATTTTCAAGTATATTTCTTTTTAAAATGGGCTAATATGAAAATAGTGTCAATTTTTCTGTGCCAGACAAGTACTGCTAGTAAAGAAAAGGGAAGGGTAGCAAAGAGTGCTAGTATTTATTGAACATCTACTTAAACCCTTTGAGATGCACATTCCCTAGGGATCATGGTACTTAATCCTCAATCTTATTATTCTATATATTCTTCCCAGGCAAGCATCTCTACACTTATGACTTAAAGCCTTAATAATTATAACTAATAATAACGAGTTTGTAAATACAACTTGCAATGTGCTAGGCACAGTTCAAAGCAGTTTACTACTAACTAACTCGTGTACTACAACCCCATTAGATGAGAACTACCCCCATTTTACAGACATAAAAAGTGAGGCCCAGAAGTTAAACAAATTGCCCAAGGTTACCCAGCTAGCAAGTGGTGGAGCAGGGATTCAAACCTGAGCAGTTTGGGTCTATGAGGAAAGGACCTTGTGATCCACTGCCACATGCCAGATTTCAGTCCAGTTTTTGCTCTATGGTAGCTAATAACTATTTGGTGAATGAATGAAACAGACTGATCTTTTGGTTTGCATCTGAGAGGGGGATATAGATTATCAGAAGGGATAAGAGCTCTTCACTACTACTGTATGCTGCCTCTTGTAAAACCTCTGTGTTCTCAAGACTACATCTACTCCCATATATCTGCCCTGAGTTCTAAACTCATATGACACTGTTTATTGAATACATCTAACCAGAGATCTCATGGGCTCCTCAAACCCAAAGTGCCCTACATGAAATACATCATCTTTCCCTCAAAGTCTACTCTACTCTGCGGGTAATATGACCACCATTCATAGCCGTTGAAATGAGGAAAAAGGAAGCCATGTAGCTCATGAAATTGAATTTCATCATGTTTCAAATAATGGCAGAAAATAACATTGCATTCCCAAACTCTTAAAATACCATTAAACGATTTTGACTTGGAAGCATCAAGTTATTGTGTATAAGACCTATGGTAATAATCTGCAGCTCTCCAAAAAATAACTTTGTACCAGAGGCAATAATAGACTATCCTGCATTAAATGTCATCTTTCTTCCCAACTCCCATCATCTGATGGCAGTTGTTATTTACTGAACCCTATCTATAATAGATAAGCTTTTTGGCTCTCCAGTGTCTATCTCCCTGTTCTTCCACCAGAAGTATCTTGACTTTACTTTGGGAACTTCCTTCTTGCTGACTATGCAGCAAAACCCCATGGTTAGTGTGGAAGGCATTCATGCTCTACAAGTTGCTTAAGCCAATCCACATAATCCCATTGCCTGGCCAGGGAATGGGCTTGTTGGGGGATGGGTAGGTGTCCTTGGTTTAAGTAGAAAAAAACTTCTGATAAATAGTGGGAAAAAGCAATACTTTTCTCTCCACCCTCTACCCCACCACCTCCAAAAGACTTAAATAGAAACAAGAAATGGGGAGGAGAGAAACCAGGTTCTGGCTAACTCTCTTGATCTCAGCTAAAGCTTTACCTGAATTCTCAACAGTTTAGCCACATGGGCCAACAGATTTTCTTTTCTGGTTAAGTCAGTATAAACGCTTTTAAGTGCAAAAAAAATAAAATTCAAAATAAATGATATGACCATCTAGAACATTCAGGCATTGTACTGAGACTATAACAGGTGAAAAAAACAGATATGGTTCATACCCTATAGAAACCAGAGAATAAATAATCCAGGTGTGATGAGAATAATGAAGAAAGACCAGGTTTCTGTCAGAATACTGTATATCAAGAGAAACTGAGAAAAGCTCAGAGTGGAGAAAATAGAAGACCAGAAGTCAGTCTAAAGAGGCAGGAGTCAAAGTCCTGAAGACAAAAATGTGACCAAAATATAACAGGGGGAGAGGGCCTAGAAGGTTTAACATTGAGCCAAAGATTTAGGTCAGAATGTAGCAAAATGTACAGCTTTTCACCCAGGAATAAAATCTTGGCTTTTTTTTT
>NW_016818836.1:818591-834387 GCF_001698545.2 Rhinopithecus bieti
TTTTTTGGTTGGGGACCACACTAGAAATCTTTAAAAGGAATTGCCTTCTATTTAGAAAGGAAAAAACCTTTCTGATTTCTAGAAAAACTAACAGGAATATTAACTTTCTTCTTGCAATTTTTCTGGTGCATAGACAATTACAGAAAAATCTTTAGACAACATTGTAGCATTAAATGGATATTTACCAATATCTCATTTACATTATAACATTAGCAGAAGAATATTCATTATTAGTGAAAACATGATTCATTGTCTTTCAAGTTGGCATTTGTGTGTACAGCAAGTGTTAAGTACAAGAAGAATGTGTATTTCAGCTAGTTGTTTTCCACCTAGTGATAACCATTTACTATATTCAAACCTAAATGCTAGTATTCTCTCATATTAGCGGTGTGTGGTCTCCTGTAAACTGTCTTCTCCAGTCCAACCAAATAATTCATCTCTGAACTTTTAATTCAGTGCAGAACAATTCTTGGTAATCAGTTTGGGCCCACATCAAAATCACTGAAGGCTAATGATTATGTATGACTAAATAACAATCATATTGAAAAATAAGAATTATTTCTAATTCCTACACTTGTTACCCTAAAACTCTTAAAATATACCAAAGAATTTGAAAACCTACCGCTGATTTTAGAAGAAAATAACTTGTGTCCAAATAGCTACTTTTGTGCCTGAAACAAGTCTGTGGTTACATAAAACTGGAAAGACTTAAAATGGAATCACATCTATCAAGACTTTAAGCTACTTTCATCAGAAAAGTATTTATACATTCACTCCACATCTACTGGTGATGGCTAAGAGTATATGGAATGTGGGAAATTAGTTAAATTAAAAGTTCCATGTACTTATTTTTAGAAACACTACTAAGGAAATGTCACGTTTTAGTAAGAATCTTTAAGTAATTTTGCATATTATATTACTACAACATTTACTATTGAATATATTGAAAATAGAATCCAAGGTTTTAGAGCTATAAACAATCATCTGGTTAACTATTTGCTACCTTTCCCCATTCAGCTTCCTACCCCTTCCCCCAAAGTCTAAAGAGTTCAGAAATAGAAGGAAAAGTGTGGAGATCTGCCCCAATTCAAGCTGGCTAATAAAGGCTATATCTGCTCATGGTGGATTTTACCTAAAGATTCCTTTTTCTTTTTTTCCCTCATCTGGACTACTGAGAATACCTTTTACAGTAAAATGAACACAAACACATTAACGAAGAGAATGAATGCATGGTTTGCCTAAAGGTTTCAGACATAAGACTTCTTATTCTTGCAGCAGGCCCCTCCAAGGCTACCTTCTCAGACCTCTGCTCTCAGATGCTTTTACTCTCCCCAACTCTTAAGGATGCTTCAGAGTACTGCAAGTACTTCTCTGAATCACAAAACGTCAGATTGAAACCCAAGGGTGATGCGCCACAAATACAGACCTTGAGGTCCCTGTGCATCAGTCCTTTACTGTGAAGAAACTCCACTGCCTCTGCGATCTGCAGGAAGATGTGCAGACACATGCTCCTGTCTCTCTCCTCTATGGTACATCGTCCATTCATCCAGTCTTTGAGGTTTTCTTTTCTGCACAGCTGCATTTGAATGTAAAGATACACCTTTGGGGAACTGGGCTGGAGTTTTCTGTGGTGTTTTAGTGAGATCTAAACTTAAAGTGGTTGGTCTTGGAGGAGAAATAGATAATGTAGCTTCAGAAGAAGATTTGCTACTGGTGGGCTTGAAAGCAGTTAGTTTATTTGCACAATGGTTGCCAATATGCAATCGATTAGTTTTGGGCTCTTCTTTACTGGAAGCATTATCACAGCCAGAATCTTCAAATACTATCGAAGAGGAGGTTCTCTCCCTTGACCTTACATAAGGAGAAGCTTCAGAAGGACAAAGTTCAAAGGAGTGCCCCTCATCATTGCCATCCATAGTACCATCTTCCACATCACAGTCTGTAAGGCAGCTGTCCTGGAGGTTGTACGCTGCATCCACTGACTCACTGATGTCCTCATGGTCCATTCCTGGGAATTCCAGTGGTGAGAACTGGCTCTCAGATGAACTTGTCTGGTCACAGGAAATCCCTACTGAAAAAGACCTGCTTCTTTCTGGTGAAGGAGCTATGATTTCAACATGTTCTTTTGTAGAGAAAGGATCCATTCTGCGTATTTTAACTGACGGTGCATCCACTGGGCTAGGAGAGCTGAATGGCCAGTCTGTGCTAAAAGTGGGAGAAATACAAAGGGGTAAGAGTGAATATATATTGATTAAAGTACCTGAACTGCACCCTCTGTTTAAAAAGCTTCAACTATAATAAGTCCACTTACCAAATGGCAAACAACAAAACAACATACAAACTAAATAAAAACATGTAATGTGAGATAGAGAATATCACATTCCATTCATTCCTTCTAAAAAACTTAATTTTAAAGCTTAATTTTATACATGAAACAGTTACCTGGGACTGTCTGGGGCTGCCAGAGCAGCCTAAGATTTTTATGCAAAGTGAAGAAAGGATTCCTTGGTGGCTGTGATTCTGAAGCCCTAATCCAAATTAGGGCAGCGCCTCACAAGGCCTTGAGATACGCAGCCACTTCACTTGGACCTTCCATGGCTTACTTATTGGTTGAGTCTATAATAAGCACCACTTTAACAAGGTACCTCACGTGGGTCTAATGTTGCTTAGATACCTGTAGGTAGGAGTTTCACTCCAGCTGTTTGGTGGCAGTCTATCTACACATGCTTCCTTTTTCTTCTCTAATAGTTTTTAAAGGGCCTTCCTTCCTATAGCACATCATAGTTAATATGCACAATATATTCAGGCTAAGTTTACATATTTTAACTGCAAATAGCTCAAAACTACTTAAAAGAAGTTGTAAATTGTTAAGTGCTAACAATTAAATAAACATTTTAAAATTGGAGACAGAAGCAGATACCTTATATTGAGAAAAGTCACTATAAATCCCTCAATCAGTCACAATGTATAGAGCCCTATCAACTGATAATTTTTTAACATGTAAGTTCTCTCTTATTTTTTCTAACAGACAGGGTCTCACTATGTTGCTCAGGTTGGTCTTGAACTCCTGGGCTCAAGCAATCTTTCCACCTTGGCCTCCCAAAGTGCTAGGATTATAGGCATGAGTCACCCCTGCATGTTCTCAAAATCTAAATCAAAATTTCACAAGTGGTTAGAGAACTTTTCAAAACATGAAACAGAACTCTGCTGTTCCTTTTCTTTAAAAAAAAAAAAAGAACCTAAAGTTATAAAATTGATATTGTAATCACACAAGCTAAAAACTAGCTTAAGTGTATGTGTAACATAGTTAGTTACCTTTCATCTTTCAGCCAAATTTCATCCATCTTTTCTTGCCACTTCTCTGGTGGTGCTTCGAGCCAGGCATTGAAATATCTAACAATGCCTGGGTGTTCAAGTTTGGCTAAGGCTTTAACTTCTCGCATTACCTTTTCCCGAGCCAATTCCCTGAAAGAGAAAATATTTAAGGTGATGGATATTCCAGTTGCACTGATTTGATCTTTACAAATTATATGACTTATACCCCTAAAATATGTAGATATCAATAAAAAATGTATATATCAATAAAAAAGGAAAATTAAAGAAATAACATTAGCCTGAAAAGAGAGTAAGACAACACTGAAGGCTGTTGTTATATCTGAAGAAGTATTCATATCATAGTGAAAAACAGAAAATAATAAAATAAGATCTTTTCTTGAAAACTAAAATTAGAAACAGATGGTTAGCCTAGGTTATACTTCCTTTTTTTTTTTTTTTTTTTTTTTTGGAGACAGGGTCTTGCTCTGTCACCCAGGCTGGAGTGCAGTGGCACAATCTTGGCTCTCTGCACCTCCACCTCCCTGGTTCAAGTGATTCTCATGCCTCAGCCTCCCGAGTAGCTGGGTTACAGATGCGCACCACCACACCCAGCCAATTTTGTGTTTTTAGTAGACACAGGGTTTCACCATGTTGGTCAGGCGGTCTCAAACTCCTAACCTCAGGTGATCCACCTGCCTTGGCCTCCCCAAGTGCTGGGATTACAGGCGTGAGCCACCGTGCCCGGCCAGCCTAGGGGGTATACTTCTAAAAGGCCACACAAGTCCTGTATTTTAAAAAATACAAGTATTTCAGTTTTGTTTGTTTGTTTGTTTTCTGGAAATAAATGTTACAAGTGCATCTACTGCACATACAAATAAAGTTTTAAAATCCCAACTTCTTTGCTTGGCATTTAAGGTGCTATAAGCTATCTTTTTTTTTTTTTCTTTTTTTTTGCCTGAGACAGAGTCTCACTCTGTCACCCGGGCTGGAGAACAGTGATACGATCTCTGTACCTCCACCTGCTCACTGTAACCTCCACCTGCCTTTTAGTAGAGATGAGATTTTGTCATGTTGGTCAGGCTGGTCTCGAACTCCTGGCCTCAAGTGATCCACTCGCCTAGGACTCCTAAAGTGCTGGGATTACAAGCATGAGCCACTGTGCCTGGCCAACCTATCCTTTTCTTCCTCTCTTCCATCCTCCCCTATTCTCACCCTTTGTTCCATCTATTCCAGAACTCTCACCATTCTCCATACCACCTCCAAGCTTGTGAAAGCCTTTGCTCAGGCCATTTCATGCACTTGGCCATCCCTCCCAACCTGTCTTCTACTGAGGAAAAGGCTACTCTTGACACCCAGAGCAAATGCCACCATTTCTATGAAGCTTGACTGCCTTTTGGCCACATCCGCTCTTCTTCATGAGAAGCTATTAATATTTACTAAGATAAGGCAAAGGTCAAAATCTTTCTTGCATTGTATTTACTTGAGTGTACATACAAAAGCACCAAAAAGGTACAGGCTTCTTAAGGGTAGAAATCTGACTTAGTTTTTATAGCTTATGTAGTGCCTGGCACATATGAATATTTAAACTACTCAAAAGTTATTTACCAAAAGAAAAAAATTAGTTCCCTATTACCCAAACCACCCAATTCCTGTCCTTACCAGACAGGAATTTGAAAAAACTGCGACTACCAGATACGACGACAGCACAACAATTAGCGTGCATTTAATCTAGAATCAATAAGAGGCCAGCCAGGCACAGTGGCTCACACCTGCAATCCCAGCACTTTGGGAGGGCAAGGCAGGTGGATCATTTGAGGTCAGGAGTTCGAGACCAGCCTGGCCAACATGGTGAAATACTGTGTCTACTAAAAATACAAAAATTAGCTGGGCATGGTGGTGCATGCTTGTAATCCCAGCAGTTTGGGAGGCCAAGGCAGGTGGATCACCTGAGGTCAGGAGTTTGAGACCAGCCTGGCCAACACAGTGAAACACCATCTCTACCAAAAATACAAAATTAGCTGGGTATGGTGGTGCATGTCTGTAATCTCAGCTACTCGGGAGGCTGAAGCATGAGAATCACTTGAACCAGGGAGGCGCAGGTTGCAGAGAGCCGAGACTGCGCAATCCGCACTCCAGCCTGGGTGACAGAGCGAGACCCTGTCTCAAAAGGAAAAAAAAAAAAAAGAAAAGAAAGAAAAAAAAAAGCAACAAGAGCCTTCTACATAGTTAGAATAAAAGGTATTGCTGGAAGCCTATCATCTTAAGCATCACGCCGTTCTGAGCCAGAAATCACACTTCTAGGAATCTATCCTAAGGAAACAGATATTGTCAAAATGTACATAAAAAGATGAATATTGCAAAGTTTTTTTTTTATGGTAAAGTTATTTCTAATTGTTACAAATTAGAAACCAATTGTTTAACAATAAGAAATGGTTAAACAAAATATGGCACGTGTATTAAATGGACTATTACCAAGCCATAAAATACTTTTAATATACTTTAGGATTCTAATAAAAAACTTTTTTGTTTTTTTTTTGAGATGGAGTCTCGCTCTGTCACCCAGGCTGGAGTGCAGTGGTGCGACCTCAGCTCACTGCAAGCTCCACCTCCCAGATTCACGCCATTCTCCTGCCTCAGCCTCCGGAGTAGCTGGGACTACAGGTGCCCGCCACTGCGCCTGGCTAATTTTTTTGTATTTTTAGTAGAGACGGGGTTTCACTGTGTTTGCCAGGATGGTCTGGATCTCCCGACCTTGTGATCCGCCCGCCTCGGCCTCTCAAAGTGCTGGGATTACAGGCATGAGCCACCGTGCCCAGCCAAAATACTCTTAATAACATGAAAAATATAGAGGACATGACGAAGAAAGCAACAGACAAAACTGTACAGTACTGGCAACTGGTTACCAGTTAGGTAAATTTATGACCAGAAAACAAAATCAAAAGGATATACTCTAAAGTGTTAATAATAGTTATTACCGGGTAGAGACAATATAATTCAAATGTTTTTGTTCTAGTACTTTTCCTTATTTACACAAAAATATAGATATTTTAAAATGCTGCAATTTATTGAAGTCTAGTTATTATAAGCCAGTAAACGAAAGTCCTGAGTTAATAATAAAAAACAAGGGCATATTTTAAAAGTAGATAGAAAGCAACCTATATAGATAACAACTTTTAGACAGCTGGTTAATTGGTAGCACTTAGAACCTAAGATTTGAAAGGTCTGAAACTGTGTTTTCTATGGTGTTTACAGAGTACAGTAAGAAGGATATTTTACCCACGAGATTAGATCACACTGTGCTGATGTCAATTTACTAAAGGTACCACCCATTACCTATTGGGCAGACGGATCCTCTTGATAGCATAATTGCAGTCATCTACTTTGTTTTTAGCTTCAAAAACAACTCCAAAGCCACCACGTCCCAGGCACTGAATTGGCTCAAAATCAGTTAGATATCTTTAAAAAGAGGTAAAATTTATAAAGGTTTGCAATAGTTCTAAATTTTGTGGTAAGGTGAAAATCAGTTCAATCTTATGACACATAAAAATGTATAAACTCATAGAACTCATCTTAATAAATAGTATATTTTGAATTTGATTAACACATTTTTAGCTCTTCTGTTTGTATAAATGAAGCAAACACATTCTTACGTTTCCCAGAAAAAATTAAAAATAAAAAAGATGTGTTTAATTGGGAATCACTTGTTAGTCACTTGTTCTTACAGCTATTACACCACTGATGTGTGCTGTCCAATACTTCCTATCATCTACCAAAATATCATATTCCTTATTCTCGTATCTTTTACATTCTGTGACATTTTGTACTCAATTACAGAAAATGTGGTTTTATCTTAGCAAATTACCTGTAAATTTTATGGGAAAAATTTAATCAATCCTATTATACCCAGGTACTATTTTAGCCACAAACCTTCCTAGGAACCAAAGCTGACATGGGTTGGGTTGCCTCATGAGTCAGTGTACTTACCACTGGAGGTACCAAGTCAGACAGAAGCCAACTCACCATCTGTCACTCACAGGGGCCTCCACTAAGCAGGCTGTTTCTCCCTTTAGTGCTGACTTCACTGACCTGCACTGTACAATCCAGTCAGTTTGCACCATGCTCTCTCACAATTCAAGGTTTTGCTTCTGCTGTCTGCTCCACTGGGATGGCCTTCCTCTGTGCGCTTAATGAACCCTATTCTTCTTTCATTCTGCTCATCTCACCACCTCTGTAAGGCTTTCTTAGATCCCTGTCTCAACATTCCCATAACACTCTTCACACAATACTTTGAAGTATTTAAACTTAACCTTAATTTTTTGTAATTATTTGTAAGCAGCTCCCTTCTCCCACCGCCACTGTATTGTGGGGGCCATGAATACAGAAAATCATTCTTGTTTCTCTTTGTATTTCCAAAGGGTGGGCACTACCTGACAAACCGAAAGTCTAACAAATGTCTGTTGAATAAATGCATGAATTAATAAATGAATAAGTTAGATTATGTCTGATATCCCTTATAAGGGTAAGTTAATTGCTTTATGACTTACATACTCATTAATTTAGTAGTTGCCTCAGCTGGTTAAAGCATGGAATTAAGGAGAAGCAATAGATTTCAACGTTCCATGGGCCAATTCCTTTCATAGAAAATGAAGAGCAATAATCTGTATTCCTAAAAATAGCCAGTCAAGGTACCTCAGTACAAACCAGTCTCCCCAAATGCAAAAGCCCACAAAGTTCATATCCTACTCCTGGAGGGTCAACTGAATTATCTTCCTATATTAAGGAAAACACCTATATAAAATGGATTATCTTCTAAAAGAGTAACACCTTTATGTGATTACAGACCCTAGAAATGTAAGTATCATCTTGCCTAAGTTGTCAGCTGATAAATGACAGAGCTGGGATTTGAACTCATGACTGAATGCAGAGATTATGTTCTTAACAGTGCCTAGAACATCGTTGCCACCAAAAAACATTAGGTATTCTATAGAACTCCCATAAAAAAAAAAAAAGACTCAAGAGCTGCATTCTTCATACTGAATAAAGTTAAAGAAAAACTGACAAGTCTAATTCAGTTTTGCGTATATTATTCTAATTTTCTTGACAACAGCCTGACAAATACATCTTTATTCATGATACCGCATTTATTCTACTCCCCAAACCTCATCTCTACTTGCCGAACTCTCACAATTTAAAATTCAGTTCAAATATGACTTCATTTATGATGCCCTCCTAGATCATCACAGATTTAGTGGTTTGGTTCATGACTTTCTTCTTATATGTTTGTTTTACCCAGTAGTATCTTTCCCATAGACTTTAAGTTTCTCCAGGATAGGAGCGGTCTTTTAATTCTCCCAAAGCCTGAATTATTGTCCTGCACACAGCTGTTCAGAATAAATGTGTAATGAACAATGAATGACTTCAGTAGCAGACTACCTCGTGGGAGTTGTTGGATTCTTTATTCTTTCTCTTACTGCCTGCTGGTGTTGACAGTCACTGACATATTAGTATTTTTATTAGCAAGGGTGTTAAAGTAGCCTTTAGCATTTGTTAATCACCTAGTAAATCTTGCTTTGTTTATGAAATTGACTGGTTTTACCTGTTCCCCATCATCCTGAAGCAGCTGGTTTGACAGAAAGGTAGAATGGCCTTTTGAAGACTCCATTACACTGCCAGGTAGGTGCCTTGCAGGGCTAGGGGAAGGTTCTCCAGAAAGCTGTATATGCTCTGAATCAGTGTCTAATATATTATAGCATGGTTCCCATAGCCAGTATGTACAGGTCCAGGGATCAAGGGATGGAAACGGGAGTGGCATCACCCACCATTACCCCCTAGTGATCTATTAGCAACATTTTTGCTTCCTGTTCCTGTGAACTTATGTTTGGCTGGCCTAGAGGTCTTCGTCTAAGAGACAGGAACACTTCCACCAGGAGATACAACAGCAACTTTGAACTCCTCATGCCTTTGAATCAACAAAGAAGACAGCTACTCTGCTGGCTGGGTGACTAATCCTGACTACCAAGGGGAAACTGGATTATTGCTTCACAGTGGAGGTGTAAGAAAGAGTAGGTCTGAAATACATGAGATCCCTAAGGGATCTCTTTGTATAATCATGCCTTGTGATTAAGGTCAATGGAAAACTGTAACAATCCAATCCAGGCAGAACTACCAGTCTCCCAGACCCTTCAGGACTGTGGATTTGGGTCACCCTACCAAATAAAGAATTACAACCGGCTGAGGTGTTCTCTGATAGGAAAGGGAATATGGGATAGATAGGGGAAGAAGGTACTTATAAATACCAGCTGTGACCACATGACAAGTGACAAAAATGAGGACTGTAATTATCACAAGTATTTCCTTAATTTGTTGTGAATATGCTTGTGCATCTATATCTATATAGAAGTAGATATATATAGATATATGCCTATGTATAAGGTATATATGCACATCTTGTCATTTCTGTTTCCTTGGAGGGCCCTAATATACATATTTATCTATTATTTTCAATCTTTTCTGCCATAAAATCATTACCCTAGATATTAAGTAGTATAGTTCCATGTCTTTACTTTGTCCCCATATCACTAAAGTGATAAGAAGTATGCTATCAAGACAAAGAGAAAAGTAGGTATAATCCATGTAATACGAAAAATAAACCATAACACCATTTATAGTGACCACAATGTATCAAAGGTTACATTTTATACTTGAGAGATTGTAATAGCTTCTCTACTTTTATTTTACTTTTATTTAAACTGCCTACTTTTAGCTAATCCATCTCCCTCTTCTGCTTTTAAAAACTATCTGTTCTATCAGTGTTTTTCCCTATATTTCTACTTCCTATTACAGATAGAACATCAATGAAAATAAATGAGGATTCAGAAACATGTAGAGACTTGTATCACACCTTATAAACATAATAATTATTGTCTGGTACTATAAATGCTAATCCTAATACATAGTAGGCCCTAAATAACTAAGTTACTTGAATAAGAACTTAATTTGGTAGCTGAAATTCTAAACTCCTATAACACTCTATTTTTATCTTTCTTAGGGTATATACCACTTTTAATACATTTAAGTTACTTGAATTTATTTATTGAGGGTTAAGTCTACATTTTATTTTTCTAGGTATCTACACATTAAAAAATTTAAACAAGATCTTAGGTCATTTCTTCTTTGATTCAAATGGCTGTATTTTAATAAGACTCTTACCGTGACACATATCCAGAGTTTTTTATGTCATTCCAGCTACTGTCATTGGCTTCACCACTTACAGAATCATATTTATTTTCAGTTTGACACTGAGTTTCAGACTCCTTCCTTTGCTGATAAGGTGAAAAACAAAATCACTACCAGTACAAAGCTGAACTGAAGTTAGCTAATGATTTTGGTTATAAAATAAACAACACTGAAAATACATAAGTAGCATCAAGAAAATAAAAGCATTATGAAAACAAAATGCAGCATTTTGCTTTATTACAAAAGAAAAAAACTTTATCTTCCCATTGCTATCCCTCCAGTCAGTATTTGAGGGGATTTTGTTTCTTTATAATGTGGGTATGTCATATGTACAGCATGATATACAACTAGATATAAAGAGAAAGACAGTGCACACATGTAAGCATAAACGCAAACTCCTGGGCAAGATTACAGTGATTTCTTTTGACAAAATGAGGTAGAAAAAAAAGCAAACAAACAAAAAACCCAATAACAATAACAACGACAAAAAGACTAGAGTGATTTCTTTCCCAACCAATTTCACAAATTGCATTAAAAATGCTTTTAATAACAGGAAATTAAATTAGGCAATGTTTCTTTACCAACATCTCCTAAAATATTTTTTAGAGGATGTTAATAATTATGGTCAAATGGGGGCACTGTGGGTCACCTGTTTAGTCACTGATTCTTTCAACATATCTTTACTGAGCTCCAATTATGTGCCAGGCACTGTGTAAGGGGCTAAGGAGATGGTGGTAAACAGTGTAGACTAGTCCTTGTCCTTAAGAATGTTCAGTCTAGGCCAGGCGTGGTGGCCCATGCCTGTAATCCCAACACTTTGGGAAGCGGAGGTGAGCAGATCACTTGAGGCCAGGAGTTTGAGACCAGCCTGACCAATGTGACAAAACCCCCATCTCTACAAAAAATACAAAAATTAGTGAGGTGTGGTGGCGCATGCCAATAGTTTCAGCTTGGGAGGCTGAAGCACAAGAATTGCTTGAACCTGGGAGGCAGAGGTTGCAGTGAGCCAAAATTGTGCCACTGCACTCCAGTTTGAGTGACAGAGTGAGAAGAGTGAGACCTTGTCTCTGGAAAAAAAAAAAAAAAAAAAAAAAGAATGTATAGTCTAGAGGTAGAGAGAGAAATTAGGAATTACCTATTAAATATTTTAGTAAATACTCTAGTAAGGGGAGTGCAGAGTGTAAACACAGGCAGGAAATCTAACTCAGAAATAGGAGGTTAAAGATGACTTCCCAGGGGGATGTGTCAACTAATTTCAAACTAAAAGATATTACCCGGGAGTTAATTATTTGAGAGGGAAGGGAGAGGAGGTAGGGAACAAGGTTCCAAGGCAAGGTTAGACAGATGAGTGCTACCAGGCTCAGCGAGAGCATGGTCTACAGGGAAGACTGAAAGAAGCTCAGTCTAGTGGCTGAGCATGGCGGAGGGGAGGAAGGGATTAGGGTACCAGTGAAGGACGGGACATGAGCAGGCAGGGTATGAATCATTCAGAATCTTGCATGTTCTAAGAAGGTTGGACTTGAGCCTAACAACAATGGGGAGAAAGGTCAGGTATTAGAGGTTTTTAAGCCCAGAAATGCAGCTGGAGTTAGGGTGTAGAGAATGGACTGGAGAAAGCCTGAGGACTAGGGGCACAGAAGTCAGTTAGAGGCTATTTCAGTGATTCAGGAGAGGTGTGATGATGGTATTTGTGCTGGTGAAATGAAAACTGACACATAGAAGAAGAAAAATATGAAGATATCTAGGAGGAAGGATTTGACAGAACTTGGTGACTGATAAGGGAGAGAAAAATGATTCACGGCTTTGGTGACTGCATATGGCCGTACATTTTTTTGAGAGAGAAAAATGCTAGAACAGGCTGGGGAGGGGAATGGGAGTGGAAATGAGGACAGTCTGAGATATGGCTCATTTGAAGTGCCTGTGTAGCACTTACTAGATAGCTGTTCCAGAGAAACAGATTTGGAAAACATTAGTATATAAGAAGATTAGAGCTGGGAAAGTAGGGAAGACCATCCAAGGAGAGTTTGTGGGATGAACAGTGAAAAGAGGGAGCCCTGAGGAATACCAACAATACTGAGAGGATGAGAAAGATCAGGTTCTGAAGCATCCACATCACACCCAAGGAGACCAGGAGAGCATGGTGTCAAGGAAGTCAGGCAAGAAAGGTCAAAGGGAGATGCTCAACAGTGTCAAATACAAAGAGGTTCAGTTAGATAAGGACTGAAAAATGTCCATTACATTTAACACAAGGAAGATCACTGAGACTTTTGGCAAGAGTAGCTTTGGTGGAGCAGTAGGGATGGAAGCCAGACTGCAATGGTTGAGAAGCAAATGGAAGGTGGGGAAGTGGAAACCAGAGAATAAGCAACCATGATTCTTACCCTGTGAGGATGAGGGTGGAAAAGCCTGCGCACAATAAACGTTGTTGCTATGATACAAAACAAAATCGTTGCAACTATTTCTTTCCACCAGTGTAAGAGGAGAACAGGATCCTTTTTGCGGATATTCTTGTTGTAATTTGGGTTGTCGAGGAATCTGACTGTAATCTGTGTGCTTCGTTTGTTCCTTTCCCTCTTGTAGTATGGTAGATAATAACCATTATCTTCAAATAGAAACATTAAAATGGTTTTTTTTTAAAGGCAATCGAAAATAGGCCCATCTTTAACTATTACAATTTATCTGTTTTCCTATGACTGATCACACTAATTCCTTTTGTCTCTCTTCTTTAACATATTTTAAACATCATAATTTGTCTCATTTTTCTCCAGTAAATATAGACATTTTCCTTTATCCTAGATGCATATTAAATTTTCTTTATATTAAGTAATAATACCAGAAACAATCTTAAGGGCTACTCCATTCATAACCTCATTAATAATTCAATTCTTTAAATACAAGAATTAATACTCAATCTTCCTTCAGGGTATTTTTAGCTTTCCTTTTGCTTGGTTATCAATAAAATACCAAATTTTACCACCAAACATTCTTCACAAAATGAAAGGAAAACATCCATGCTGTTTGGTTCAGTTTAGGCTGCCAAAATGACTCTGCCCCAGAAAAACAGCCTGTCTTTTTTTGTCTTCCATGTTGTACTATGTGCTCAGATTACACCATTCACTTTTACCTTATCTTTTTTTTTTTTTTTTTTTTTTGAGACACGGTTTCGCTCTGTTGCCCAGGCTGGAGTGCAGTGATCTTGCCTCACTGCAACCTCCATCTCCTGGACTCAGGTGAGCCTCCTGCCTCAGCCTCCTGGGTAGCTGGGACTACAGACGTGTACCACAATGCCTGGCTAATTTTTGTATTTTTAGTAGAGATGGGGTTTCACCATGTTAGCCAGGCTGGTCTTGAACTCCTAACCTCAAGTGATCCGCCAGCCTCAGCCTCCCAAAGGGCTGGGATTACAGGCGTGAGCCACCGCGCCCAGCCTACCTTATCTTTTGATCAATATCAAGATAAAGGGGCTGGGCGCGGTGGCTCACGCCTGTAATCCAGGCACTTTGAGAGGCCGAGGTGGGTGGATCACGAGGTCAGGAATTTGAGACCAGCCTAGCCAATATGGTGAAACCCCGTCTCTACTAAAAATACAAAAATTAGCTGGGCATGGTGGCGGGCACCTGTAGTCCCAGCTACTCAGGAGGCTGAGGCAAAAGAATCGCTTGAACCCAGGAGGCAGAGGTTGTAGTGAGTCGAGATCGTGCCACCGCACTCCAGCCTGGGTGACAGAGCGAGACTCCGTCTCAAAAAAAAAACAAAAGAAAAGAAAAAGATAAAGGCTGCTGTTTCTAGTTCAGAGCTATTTTTTTATTTGTTTTTTAATCAATTTAACTTATATAATAACTTTCCAGTGCTAACATCTAGGGTAACTGATGAGGAGTCTATGTGTTTACCTGATACAGATTTGAGGACTTCTTAATTACACAACTTTTAAAAGGCTTTCATACCTGAACTTCAAAAAATTTCTTACTAAATAGAAATGTATTTCATGCCAAATTTCACCTATTCTTGACTTTTGCACTAATTTCTCTTGTCTAAGAAATTAAAATAACCTAATTGTGCATCATTTTCATGTGGTTTTATGAAAAACACATTTTCTTCATTATACAGGCTACTATACAGCCTACATAATATGGGCTGATAAAGAAGAGCTAATAACGAGAACCAATGTTTACTGACACTATGTGACACACATGATGCTAACTAAGACTTTGCATGCATTATCTCATTTAGGCCTCACAACAACTTAATACATAGATATTAGGATTATTATTCTAATTTTACAGATAAAGAAACTGAGACACAGGGAGTTAGATGTGCCCAATCTAGCATGTGGCAAACATGGGATCTGAACCCCGGCAACCTAACTTTGGAGCTTGTATACTTAGTAATAATTCATGAAATTGTCTCCCAAGATATTTTATTTTCTATATTCTAATCGACTTTTCTTCATTTGAATTCTATTAATTAATTTCAAATTAAAAAATAAAATAAATCTCAGTATTTTCACTTACCATATGGATACTGCAAGATTGAAAGTGCGCCATTACTATATTCTTCATGAGAAAACTTATCATTACTAAGACATTTGTCAAATTCATCAGATCCTACCAAGACAGGAGTTCTGGAAGGAGAATCTAAAATAAAATTATTATTTTATTAATAATAATATTTCTTAAATCTTAACTGTTATGACTTGAATAAAAATGCATGTGCTCATTAATTGAATAAACTGATATTCAACCATAATTCAGTTCAAACATATAAGTTAAACAAATGGCCCAGGACTCTTGCCTTTGAAAAGCACACAGTCTTACAGAGAATCTGAGTCGTTTAAACAAACAATTAAAATATGACATGACATATGTAGTAAAAAACATGTACAAGGTATAGAAAGATAATGAAAGAAGTAGGTGCCCAGTATTTGATTTCTATTCATTCATGTCTCAAAGAATATGATGTGCTAGCCAGAAAACTTTTGCCTAAATAGTCTTAATATAAATACGTTAAGAGTTCAATGTTACTTTGGCAAGGTCAGCGAATGATTAAGAGTTTTTCTAAGTTGTATAGAGAAATATATATATATATATTTTATTATACTTTAAGTTCTAGGGTACATGTGCATAACGTGCAGGTTTGTTACATATGTATACTTGTGCCATGTTGGTGTGCTGCACCCATCAACTCGTCAGCACCCATCAATTCATCATTTATATCAGGTATAACTCCCAATGCAATCCCTCCCCCC
>NW_016818836.1:836968-843103 GCF_001698545.2 Rhinopithecus bieti
AAAAAACCAACTCCTGGATTCATTGATTTTTTGGAGGGTTTTTTGTGTCTCTATCTCCTTCAGTTCTGCTCTGATCTTAGTTATTTCTTGCCTTCTGCTAGCTTTTGAATGTGTTTGCTCTTGCTTCTCCAGTTCTTTTAATTGTGATGTTAGAGTGTCAATTTTAGATCTTTCCAGCTTTCTCTTGTGGGCATTTAGTGCTATAAATTTCCCTCTACACACTGCTTTAAATGTGTCCCAGAGATTCTGGTATGTTGTATCTTTGTTCTCATTGGTTTCAAAGAGAAATATTTTATTAACACTTTTATAGAAGCAACTGCTGCTTCCAAGAAATAATGCCCTAAATGATAATAAAAATTCATTATTAACATCTGAAATACCATGATGGTTTACCAATAAAAGTATATAACAGTTCTTATCTCTGCAGTATTCAAAACTAGGGCAAAGATAGTCAGGATTAGGTCTCTGAACGCTAACAGTATTTAGAAAAGTTTACAATTCACTTACGAATTAACGGTTTCCATTTGATTGTTGGCAAAGGAATAATTGCGTTTTCATTATTGACAGATTCCAAAGCCTTGGGACTTGTAGGAAACTTTTCTGAAATTCTGACTGATGACTGCAGATAAAGCTGGCCTCTATACATTCCTGAATCAACCAGAACATTGTCAATTATGCATTGATTTTTTAAAAAAGGTTTTTAATTAAATAGAATTCATTAATTCCAGTTATTTCTACATATACTACAGAACTCTTGTCAAAGAAGAAACATGCTTGAAGCACTCAAAGATAAACTCAACGGATATTCAACAAAAACAGGAAGGGAAAGTTACACACAAGGTCCATATGATATTTCTCACTGAATAATGGCACATTTTCAGTAATACAGGAAAACTATTCCAGTAGAAAAATTCAAAGACAGGAAGTCACTGTACTCTCACAAAACAAACAGCTTAGACTAAGTAACTTTCTCAAGAAAGTTTACCTAAATTCTAGAAATACTGCTAACAATTCAGTTAAATACTATCAAAACACACATGACAATTAACAACATACAAATTCAACATACAAATAACAATCTCAAATAACAACATACAAATTCTTGCTTTGCTTTGCATTCAAACCGACAGGTGGGTGGCACATTGTCAGAGCTTGTGGAATTTTATAAGTACTTGATGATCCAGACTAATTCAAATAATTAGATTCAAGAGTTTTCAAAATTTATAATATTAAAGGCTTTCAATTGCCCAGAGGCACACCAGAATTTTATTTTTTAGATCAGTTGTATAGATGCACTGATAAAAAAGAAATAAACCTAATCTTAAAGAGGGGAGGGGCACAAACTAATATGGATGCAAATACAAATATAGGAAATTATAGACTTTGAGGATATATACCTAACTATATATTTTCTATGTAATTACATATAAATAATTATATACGTAATACATATATGTAATATATATAAACAGATAGAGTGTTGTCCTGTCACCCAGGCAGGAGTGCAGTGACATGATTATAGTTTGGGGTAGCCTCTAACTCCAGGGGTCAAGCGATCCTCCTATCTCAGCCTCTGGAGTAGCTAGGATTACAGGTGCATGGCACCATTCTTGGGCTAATGAGTAATTTGAAATCATGTTATATAATGAGAATATTTCTAAGCCTTTCTAATATAGATCTCAGAGAAAAAGAATATGTGACAGTAATTAAAAATTTCAGAATTGGGCTGGGTATGGTGGCTCACGCCTGTAATCCCAGCACTTTGGGAGGCTGAGGTGGGCGGATCACCTGAGGTCAGGTGCACTATATTCTGGCCAACGTGGTGAAATCCCATCTCTACTAAAAATACAAAAATTAGCTGGGCATGGTGGCAGGTGCCTGTAATCTCAGCTACTCAGGAGGCTGAGGCAGGAGAATCGCTTGAACCCAGGAGGCAGAGGTTGCGGTGAGCAGAGATCATACCATCGCACTCTAGCCTGGACAACAAGAGTGAAACTCCATCTCCAACAAAACAAAACAAAACAAAACAAATTTCAGAATTGGACAAGTGGGAAAGTGGCAGGAATGGAAATCAAAGTATAAATCTTAAGGGCAACCTAAATCAGAGATGATATTAGGATTTGAAACTACTACAGGCACTCCTGAAGTAGGAAGGAACAGTGTAAGAAGACAATCTAGATGTCAATGTGTACTATCGTTAGATAAGATACATTTACTCACCCAAGTAAACACTGTTTTCTGTGGCTCCTCTGGCAGCTTCTACAATGTCTTCTTCATCTTCTAAAACATCATCATTAGATGTATAACTTGTATCATCAAAAAGACTGATGGGAATGACTTTCCCATCCTTAAGTAACCAGGCAGATGCAATTGGAGTACAAAACTAAACAAAAATGGAAAAAAGGTCTTAAATAATTCAAGCAGTAGTTATGTAGTTCCAACCCATAAAATACCATTTAAAATCACAAATTTCTAAAAGCACAGAAAACAAGCTGAGAGCCCCAAGTAGTAGTAATTTCGTTCTACCTGATCAATAAGTTTGGTCAGACTGGGAGAGGAAGAACCATATTTATAAATCCTCAGTGATGTTAGGTACCTGGTACTCCCATTCCAGATGTCCTCCCTTCTTACTGAATGCCATAACTTTCCAGTCAGCAACCGAAACCTTTATCACTATGTCCATTATGGCAGCTTCCTGTTCTTCCACATCAGAAATAATTTTAGACTCTTCTGTGTTCTCATTGGGCTTAAAGGTGCTTTCAATAAATCCGGCTCTCGTTTCCATGTCTGGAATATACCGAAGTTCAAAGTGGCCAACACTGAAATTCCACCTTAAATTTATAAAGGTGTGTTTTAGAAATTTACATTTAAATAAAGGGACAAAATAATATAGAACTCTTCTAGACTGAAGAAGCAAATACTAAAATTATGTGATGAGAAAAAGAACAAGTCAACATAACCTTCTGGAAAAGAGTGCTCTGCTGATTCACGCCACAAGAGGGCCCACAAGAACTTTGTTCTGACCCTTCAGACACAATGGTTTTGAGGGTTGTGGACTGACTGACGTATCCCTTACAACAGCTAAGGGACAGATTTTCTCTCAAAAATTTACAAATGTTTGTACTTCTACATCAGAGTGATTTTCCCAAAACACATCAATGTCACCTTAAAATGAGGTAGCACACAGTCTGCCTTACCTCTTGATTAAAGGCAGGATACATTTCATTTACAGCAAAATTATGCCCTCATAAACCACTGTAAAAGTCAAGATGAATGAACCAGTCTTAAATTCACACTAAAACATGGCCTCAAAAAGGCAATGTGATCCAGGATATCAACCCTGTGAAGGTCATACCTCCTCAGCTCCAATCTTGGATCTCCACTGAACAAGATGTGGCAAGTCATTTACCCTTTCCTAAGTAAGTTTCAGCACTTTTATCCATAAAGTGGCAGTAATAAGGTTTCCTCTATAATTAGTAAATTGAAAAATCACTCAACTACTGAGAGTATAGTGTCTTATCACTTAGATATAAAAGGGCATAGTTAAGAATTCTGACATTTATGGAAATAATTATATTTTAAAGAATCATGGATCTTAGAAACCCAGATCCTTCCTATTCTGGTAACTCAAAATTCTGTTAAGTTGGGCATCTGCTGCTATGGTAGCTGAGCTCCCAGTAAGCACTCAAACACTTAAAAAACAAAATCCAGTCAGGATAAAGAAGGTCAAGTTGTCTGCAAATGCAAAGCCCTATTCATAGTCCAAAGTTGAAAGAATAAATGCATTCGTAACTGAGTTTGAGAAAACAGTTTTCAGGAAAGGAAACTGAATTACATTGCATTGGATCAGACAAAACCCGAAAGTCTGGTTCATTTTCAAAAGATAAAGATGGAATCTAAAGTTATTTTTACTATATAGGCAATTTAAAACTTAAATATTAGGTTTAAAAAAAATCAAGCATTTGATGTAGGATCAATATATCTAATCTAGGTATCACATTTTTTAATCACATATTTAAATATAAAAATTACATAAGGGCGTTCATTATTTAAAGAGGGGAACAGAAAGGAATTAGGCTAAAGAAATGTTTTAATAGTTCAAGAAAATTGAGTAAAATGATTATTATTTTTAAATTGGGATAATGAGACAAACTATGAAACTACCTACTAGATGTAATTAGAGAGTCAAATAGGTTCAAGCTCAAAGAAACACATCAATTTTCTCTTAACATCTTTCTGTATTCAAAGAACTTAGAGTGATGAGATTGCTATAAAAAATATCATTAGGCTGGGTGCTGTGGCTCACGCCTGTAATCCCAGCACTTTGGGAGGCTGAGGTGGGTGGATCACCTAAGGCTGGGAGTTCGAGACCAGCCTGACCAACGTGGAGAAACCCCGTCTCTACTAAAAATACAAAATTAGCCAGGCATGGTGGCACATGCCTGTAATCCCAGCTACTCGGGAGGCTAAGGCAGGAGAATCGCTTGAACCCGGTAGGCAGATATTGTGGTGAGCTAAGATCATGCCATTGCACTCCAGCCTAGGCAACAAGAGTGAAACTCCGTCTCAAAAAAAAAAAAAAACATCATTAACCTGAGACTAAACTAATAAATAGTCATCATATGAGAACCCCTGTGGTTACCATATCCTGAAGCATATGGTGAGAAGTTCAGTTCAGAATTTGTTAATAAACATGAAACCATTTTTATTTTAGGGCCCACATTGGATCACCTGATGTTGGGAGTTTGACACCAGCCTGGTCAACATGGTGAAATCCCATCTCTACTAAAAATACAAAAATTAGTTGGGTGTGGTAGCACGTGCCTGTAATCCCAGGTACTCAGGAGGCTAAGGCAGGAGAATCGCTTGAACCCAGGAGGCGGAGGCTGCAGTGAGCCAATATTGAGCCACTGCACTCAAGCCTGGGGGACAGAGCAAGACTCCATCTCAAAAAAAAAGCATAATATGCTTTTAAGGCAACAAAATAGTCAAAAATTTCCAAAAACAGAAGTCTGATAAATTTTGGTATTAGGTGTATTTCTAAATAATACCAACAGCAACACTATCTGAATACACACTTCTCATTGCCACTGCGAGGTCCGACAGCTCTAACAGTTTTTTGGGTACGCTGTAGAAGCAGGATGTCTTCCTCTTGTTCCATTTCATCACTATCCCATTGGCGACAACCCAGAGCTGAACAGATATACCTCACCTGAAAAGACAAAATTAGATACAAAATTAGTAAAAGGATAAACTCATAAGAGATCAGAGATATTAAAGGAATCTATAATTTTTAAAAAGTGAAAAGAAACTAAGGAAATGTGTATGAAGTACTCAAGTAATAAGAAGCATCAGTTAGATTACTAACTCCCAAAATGAATTATTTAGAACAATGACAGTACCAATGAATATTTATTTCAGGGAATGATTTTAAGGATTTACATAATTTTAGCCTTACTTTGGAGAATTTCCATGGAATATACAAGAAGAAATGGATAGCTACTTGTGACAGCTTTTCTACAGTATCATTAATAAAATTTCAGGTGAGTTTAAAAAAAAAAATCAACCTTAGAGTTTCCGTATAACAAAAGTGTTTGGTTTTAAAATTTGAAACTTTTCTGAGAGCTTTTGTATTCAAAAGTAACTCCCTCAAATTTTCACTAAAAGAAAAAAGGAAGACTTAATATGATCCAAACTAAAATCCTCATGAAAAGAAGCATACCTTCTATAATACCAGAATTATGTAGCAGCACATCAAATCAGAAAACCAGGTGATCGGGTTCAATCCTGTTGTTTACAGATGAGACTACCGAAGTAAACAGAGATTGAAGTGCTTTGCTCAAAAAACGGCCAGATAGGATGGCATGGCCTCCTCAATACAATGCAGATGCAGGTGGGTGGAGAAGGCAGAAAAGCATCTGCAAGAGCAAGAAAGTGCTATGGGCCTAACACTTAGATAAGGAATTGTTAAAGTTGAAAAACTCAAGAGTAAAAAGACCACGTTTCTATTCTTCCTTATTTTAGTCCAAGTCTGTATATAAACCGTTTACATGTTAAGGTGTTAAAGGGTTACAAAGATTTTATTTTTTACCTTTTAGAAAGGATGTTTTATTTATTTATTTATTTATTTATTTT
>NW_016818836.1:843403-860020 GCF_001698545.2 Rhinopithecus bieti
TTATTTATTTATTTATTTATTTATTTTTATTTTATTTATTTATTTATTTTTTGAGACGGAGTCTTGCTCTGTGGCCCAGGCTGGAGTGTAGTGGCGCGATCTCGGCTCACTGCAAGCTCCGCCTCCCGGGTTCACGCCAGTCTCCTGCCTCAGCCTCCCGAGTAGTTGGGACCACAGGCACCCACCACCATGCCTGGTTAATTACTTATTTATTTTTGTTATTTTTTAATGGAGTCTATTATTTATTTATGTTATTATTATTTTTAATGATGTCTCACTCTGTTGCACAGGTTGTAGTACAGTGGTGTGATCTCAGTTCGCTGCAACCTCCACCTCCCAGGTTCAAGTGATTCTCATACCTCAGCCTCCTGAGTAGCTGGGACTACAGGCTACAGGCATGCGTGTGCCACCATCCCCAGCTAATTTTTTTTATTTTTAGTAGAGATGGGTTTTCCCATGTTGGCCAGGCTCGTCTCAAACTCCTGGCCTCAAGTGATCCACCGACCTTGGCGTCCCAAAGTGGTAGGATTACAAGTGTGAGCCACTATGCCTGGTTGAAAGGATGTTTTTAATTAGTTACTCTTGATAATGGATTTATAAGACCCAACCTTAGAAGCAGATTATATTATGATTATATCCTAAGAGCTAATGTTGGAGAAAGTCTAGGTTATTAACAGCATGACTTTGTTGTCAGATAGAGCTAAGTTAAATGTGACCCTGGAAGTTTCTGAACCTTTTAAAGTCTCAGTTTCTTCATCTGTAAAATGAGTATAAACTTTCCTCTTGGATCACCTTATTATAGGATCAAACCCTATAAATGAGTAGTGTCAATTATTCTTATCATTAGGATTACTATTAATCTTTAGAAGGTTCTTCATCTGTCAAAATGTAAAAAAAAAAAAAAAAAAAAAAAAAAAAAAAAAAAAAAAAAATTACACTTAGGAAGACTGTGAAGATTGTAAAACAATGTATTAAAAAAAGCACCTGAGGCTGGGCGCGGTGGCTCCTGCTTATAATCCCAGCGCTTTGGGAGGCTGAGGTGGGTAGATCACTTAAGGCCAGAAGCTGGAGACCAGCCTGGCCAACACGGTAAAACCCTGTCTACTAAAAATACAAAAATTAGCCAGGCATGGTGGCACGTGCCTGTAATCCCAGCTACTCAGGAGGCTGAGGCACAAGAATCACTTGAAACCACTTGAACCTGAGGGGGTGTGAAATGGGGTGGGGGGTGGGGATTGCCATAAGCTGAGATCAGCCTGGGCAACAGAGTGAGACTCTGTCTCCAAAAAAACAACAAAACACCTGAGACACAGTAGACCATATTTATGAATTCTCTTCCTCCTGCTATTCTGTTCCTTGCTCTGCCATTTATTCTGTTATTAGTTTCCCCTTCCTACCTCACAGTTCTCTTATTAAAACAAATGACAACCTCAGGGAATAATTACAATAAATCTCAACTAGTAATAAGTGTCCTTTAATAAATTACTTTTTCTTTTTCTACCCTAATTTATTCTGATTTCCCCAAAGAAAATTCAGTATTTTCACTTACCTTTCCACTACATGCACTGAGTCCATATGTAGTGAGAGATTTTCCTCCAACCAAAACAACATCATCTCCAAATTTATAAGAAGATTCGAGAAGCGATTCAACTGTGAAAGGAACTGTTTCCATGCTCTCACGGTCTCGATCCCACTGGAAGAGGTCTCCATCCAGGGAAGGAATAATCATCTTATTCCCAAATACCTAAAACAGAAGCTAACTTTTAAAAAGAGCAATAACATTAATTTTTTTCTTATTTCTCCCAGAAAAATAAAAACGTCATACCTTTAAAAGAATAATAGTAATTAAGAGCTAGAGTCTTGATCCTCATGTACTCCAGCCTCCTTCTGACTAGCACATGAAGCAGCACAGTCGATCAACCAGAAGTTATTTAAAAGAACTGCCAATCACTCCCAGGCCCTACACATAGTACTCTAGTAAGGTTTTTCTCAAACTCAGTTTACCATGGGCCAAAAGGGTCCCATAATGGTAGGCTGAGTTACCAAAAGAGAGTTTTATGATCAAGTGAGTTCAAGAAGAGGTTACTATAGGAGCTCTTACAGCCATTAGTATGTTAATGTGTAATATGATTTTCTATAGATAATATATGCAGTATTTTCTAGGGCTATTTTTATCAAGGCCAATTACTGTCATAGACTCAGTTCCAAGGAACACAGGTTTAGAGATATTGATTCAAGTAGTATCCCATCCTTTCTTTTATTTGCTTTCTCACATCTGCAATGAGCTAGAAGCCTGGTAAGTAAGCTTACTTGTTTTGTGTTCTCAGTTGCCCTTCCTTCTTTTAACAATGCTTATTAAGGGCCTACCTATGGCCTGGCACATTCTGATGGCTGGGATAGATCAGTGAGCAAAACAAACAAATCACTGCCTTTGTGAAGCTTAAACTCTGGTGTCATGAGACAAACAACTTAATAAATAAGTAAATTATATGGGGTATGTTAGGTGATAAATGCCATTAAAAAAATGGAATAAGATAAAGGGAGAAGGGTAAATATGCATGGGGTGGAGAGGGGATTATCAATAAAGAGCTTAGGGTAGACCCCACTGAGAAAGTAAATTTGCGCAAAGTCTTAAACATGAGAGAATTAACCAGGTCAGGCCAGGTTTTGCAAAGGTTCTTAGATGGAAGTGTACCCATCACGTTCGAAAAACCACAAGGAAAGTGAACAGGCTGAGAGGCAAGGGTGGAGGCAGAGAGAGCAGGCGGAAGGTAAGAGATTAGTTGATAAGCAGTTGAGCTGTTTAAGGTAGTCAGGTTTGGGATATAATTGAAAGGTAAAGCCAACAGGATTTCATGGTGGATTCTCTTTATGGCATGAGCAAAAGAAAGGAGTCCAGGATAATTCCAAGGTTTCTGGCCAAGAATATCTTATCTCTTCAGTAAGAGTTTTAGTACATGTCTTTGCGACATTGACCTTTGGCATTTAAAAAATTCATAATTGGATCTACATCAACTAATGACACAACTATTTTCCTGATTATCCAGGCTCAAAACTTTAGGAAACAGGAATATGAGAGAAGTAAGAGTTAACAAAATTTTTCTACATAGTTTTTTGTTCTTTAAGCAGCAGACTGCTTTCTTTAAAGGGATACTTACTTGAAAACTCGCATACAGTAACTGAGAGTTCTCATTTGGTGTTCAACTCACACATCCACTTTGCCCCAAACCTGGGGTTTTGGAAGACAGATTAAAAGCCACTATTCTAATTCGCTTCTTTCTTTCATTTTCCAGTTCAAATCCTTATTATCTCCTCCTGAACTACTATACTAGCCTCTTTACAGTTCTTAACTGCAAATTTCCTTAATCTTCTATGTATCTTCCAGATTAATCTCTCTGAGTCAGAGTTAAGCTTGTTATGACACTATTCAAAAATCTTCAACAGCTATTATCTTCTTAATAAAGACCCCAAATCCTAAAGATCCAAAATCCTTTGGAGGACATTCAAAGTCCTCTAAATCTGACCTTAAATAAACCTTTCATCCCTATCTTTTACTTCTCCCCAAATGGGTAGAAATCAGGCATGGTTATTTAAACACAACATTTAATGTTACTGATATTGTTCATTTATGTCATTGTCAATGTCATTTCTTCTTTCTGGAACATCTTTCTGTACCAACTTTGTCAAGAGAAATCCTATCTGGCCTTCAACCTAGCATCACGTATGTTTTTGGTTTGAAATCTAAGAAAATTTTAGCAATGTAAGTTTGCTGACAAAAATCCTATCATTCCTTAACTTTCCCTTTTGTTGTTAACTATAATCCGAGACATTGTGATATTCTTAAAAATTGTTCACTGAACCTCCAAGAAATACTTACCAGGTCAGCTAATGTTTATATTTATGTTTACACAGTGACTGTAAAAGTAGTGCACTCATACCCAGTGCCCAAATTGTGTTATCTAATTACATTCTCCACCAAAAGGAACTAGGGCTCCTCAGAGAAATGGCAGATTCCAGGGCTGGGGCAGTGTAGATGCAAGATGAGCCTTTACCATCTTATTCTTTCAAAAAACAAGGATGTGCTTGGAAAGGGTGAGGGCATGCCACTGGTCAAATCTGGGACAATTAAGCACCAAAATAGTTAAGTACTGAAGTTTTAAAAATAGAAATTCACATGCTCATACCAATAGCAAACAGATAAAATAAATAATATATGAGGGAAAAGGAAGGGCTGGAGTTAGAAAAATTAGCATCTTGCCACCATCACAGTAAAGACTGGGTCATACCAGAGTCAGAAATGGTGCTAAATTGAGGTGGAAACTTTGATGAAGAACAGAATATCTACATGGTCTAGAATGTCTCCTTACAGAGTACTTATCGTTACAAGAAATTAAAAAATAAAAGTTATATATTATATAGTGGAGATAATACCTTCATTGGATAACCAAAGTAAAAATCATCAATGAGAGTTAGATGCCCTGAGAGAGACTTCATCACCTATGTAGTATTCCAGCCAAGAATGCACAGCCTGAACATCAGGCAAGCACAAACTAAGGAAAAGTCCATTTTAAAAATAAAATAACAGAGAAACCATATTCTTCAAAAATGTCAATGTCTGACAAAGAAAGGTTGTGAAAAAAAAAAAAAACAAACTAGATTAAAAGAGGCTAACGTGACAAATGAATGCAATATCTGACCCTAAACTAGATGCTGTACTAGGGGTAGAGGATGCTATAAAGGATATTATTAGGTCAATTGACAAAACTCGAATATGGATGGTAAGGCATTGTATTAATATAAATTGATAACACTTATAACTTTTGTAATTACATAAGAGAATATCTCTATTAGGAAATACACACTGATGTATTTAAGAGTAAAGGGCCATGATGCATATTTAACTTATCCTCAAATATTTCAAGAAAAACAAGTTTGTAGGAGGGAATGGGGGAGAAGAGTAAGAGTGGGTAAGAGGACATGGGCAAGCATATAAAGCAGGCAACCTGGTCGGGATAGGTAAAATCTGAGCATAAAAGGGTTTTTGTTTTTTTTCTTTTTTGGTATCACGTTTATTGTGCAACTGTCTGTAGTTTGAAATTATTTCCAAACAAGAGTTTAAAAACAAAAGAAAGGTACTCAAGAGTCTTGCAGGAGCTCTATAATCAAACTCAAGACTATACCATTAAATGAAGGTTTACCATAATTCTAGACACTTAAAGACTCCTATTGCTCTTACTGAAAAAACATTTGATTTTTAGTAAGTTCTCAAGTGACATTGGTATATACCTCACCTAATATTACCTTGGAGTCTTAGCATAACTATTTTATTCTTTGTTTCCTTCTGTTTCCTGATAATAGATAACAAATTTTATTCTCAAAAATTAAAACCTTTATTTTTAGCTTTTGTAGAATGTCCAACTTAAAGTTGCCATTATAACAAATCTAGGTCACAGTATGCACATACCCTATAATAACAATATGTAGTATTTAGCCTATATGATCTTCTATTTTGAGTTACTTATCAGATAGAAAATCAAGTATTTACTGTTATCTACCTCCATATTATGTTAAATATTCTATATTTTATTTACCAGAACACTAGATTCAAATGATAATAAAGTTAAAAATAGATATTTTAATTGGTCATCTCAACCGTAGTATTAGGTTAAAGTACAAACAGAGAAAGCAGGTGTGCATGACTAAAACAGGAAGAGGAGTAAGTGTGTCTGCAGTAAACAGATAGCATTTCTTTTGACTTATTTCCTCTTCCATTAAAAACCTCTTTTCCTCTAAAGCAGTACCGGGTCCTTAGGGAATACAGTGTCTCCTAAGTGCAAAATCAATTGCCAAACCAATATGGAATAAAATCCATTTTGCCCTCTCCAAAAGTAAAACCAACCAACCAACCAACCAACCAACCAACCAACAGACTGACCAACCAACCTTATCTTCAATTAAAAATATAGTTTAAAGAACCAAGGCTTGATATGATTGACCATACTGAGAAAACTGCCTTATTTTAAAAGTTAAATGCTCAACAGCATTAACTCAATAAGTACAAAACACAAAACAAGGCATTATGATTCAATAATGAATCATCATGTCATATTTCTGGATTATGATTTTAAAAGTTCACTTTTAAATAGCTGCTCTTCACTAATTGGTTGCTTATGAGTCATATACATGGCTGTTGACCTTTCTGCCAATCTTGTCAAGTCTTTCAGGCTGCATATGTGAAAGCAGATGGAGCTTTTCCTTGAGAGCCACAGAAGCAATATATGCATGCAGTTCAGGTACAGAGATGACATCACCCTTCACAATAGCATTACCTCACCCCCTAAGCATAGGAATGAGTCACCCGATAGTCAGCTGCAAATCTCTTGGTAGAAAAAAATGTAGGTTACGGTGATGCATTTTCACATCCCACTGATTTGTTCATGTAAGCAGCTATTTGTTCTAATTCGCTGCTTTGCATCTCAAACTCATTGTGTGACTTGCTTCTCCCTTAAGTCATTTTAAAAAGTCTAAATTTTTGTATTTATTTTCTTTATTTGTTTTTTCCCTGTTCATAATTTAGAATAAAAGGTGCTAGCAAACTCCCAGAGTCTATCTGTGTAATCACAAAGCAGTTTAGTAAAGTAATTCCGTTTCTGTTTCTTAACAAAATCTAAGTGGTACAATGAATACCAGTGGCACTTGCAATCAGGGACTTCCATCTGAAATTAAAATGTGAAAATAAGAACGTTAGTTTTAAAGTGGAGAAAGGAATTTCATGTGAGAAAATAAAGGAAGTACTATTATTAAAATGAGTACTACCAGTAATAAAAAACAAAATTCCTCTAACTATAAGAAAAAATGTTTGCAATTTGATTCTTCCCTGTTTTCTATGCAGCCAACCCCTCTCCCCGACTGACTCACACTTTTTGGGGTTCATTCAACTTTATTTTAACTTGTTGTAAAAAATTTCAAGCATATAGAATGTAGAGAGATTAATAAATCCCCATGTATCTACCATCCAGTTTCAACAATTATCAACATTTTGCCAACTGTTCCATCTATCTCCACTCACCTACTCTATACTTGTTTATTGGAGTAAAATCATCACATTTTAAAATTTCCCCTATTATCTCAAAGATCTACTTTACGATGAGGAATTCCAAGTCTACATATTACATCTGATTCTTTTCCCTCCACGAAGGAGCTTCTTTCACCCCCTTTGTTATGCACTGATTTACTTGAGAAACCAGCTTATCTGCCCTACAGAATGTCCCACAGTCAGGATTGTACATGTCATTTAACTTGTACCTTTATTTCCTGAAAAGTATGATTAGACTTGGAGCTTTGATCTGATGCAGGTTCAATTGTTTTGACAAGAAGACTTCATATCTGGTGCTGTGCACTTCTTATTATATTAGGGGTCTACAAACTAGAGCCCATGGGCCAAATCCAGCCTAATGCCTGTTTTGTAAGTAAAGTTTTATTGGAACACAGCCACACATTCATTCATTTATGTATCTGTCTATGACTGCTTTCTAGTTGCAACTAAAGGCCACATGGTTCTCAAAGCCTAAGATAAGTACCATCTGGCCCTTTATAGGAAAAGTTCGCTGGCCCCTGTGCTATACCATATTAGGAGGCATATAGTGTTTGCATGCCCCACTTTTAATGATGTTACTATCAATCACTTGAGTTTGGGGGAATCAGTCTGATCCCTCCATTTAAAGTGTCCCATCAACTTTTTACCATTTTAGTATTGCTTGATGACCTATTTCAACAAAAGAACTAGAATAGCAATTTCTAATTTTATCATTCTTTCTGCATTTATTAGTTAGGATTTTTCTTTTTTCTTGCTTTTTTTTTTTTTTTTTTTTTTTGAGATGGAGTCTTGCTCTGTCACCCAGGCTGGAGTGCAGTGGCGCCATCTTGGCTCACTGCAACCTCCGCCTCCTGGGTTCAAGCGATTCTCCTGCCTCAGCCTCCCGAGTAGCTGGGACTACAGGCACCCGCCACTATGCCTGGCTAATTTTTTGTATTTTTAGTAGAAACAGTGTTTCACTGTGTTAGCCAGGGTGGTCTCAATCTCCTGACCTCGTGATCCACCTGCCTCAGCCTCCCAAAGTGCTGAGATTACAGGCATGAACCACCACGCCCGCCCTAGTTAGGATTTTTCTATAAAGAACTTTCCCTCATTCGGTTTTGGAAGCCAGATTTGCACACACTAGCATTCTGTTGATTAGTGACTCAGGCATTAAACATCTCAAATCCCAAAAATTATATCCAGAAGTAACTTACCCACTATAAGACTGAAAATTGAAAAGGGTTCAGGAGACTCAGTGAGACTGCTGTGTTCGCTAACCAGGAAAGAGGGAAAAGGAACACACTGATAGTTAGTGCCCTGATAGTTAACAAAAGCCAAGTTCTGTGTATAAGGTAAGAAGTAACAAGATTTAAAAAGGATAATAGAGGGTAAGAAAAAGAGTGTGGCAAGATGCAGATGCACCGAGTGCAGAGATAAGGAAGAAAGAGTGTGTAAAACACCAATTGTCCTAGAATATTTATTAAAGGGGCACACATCCCTATCCCACCTAAGAACCCCAGGGAATATTTCTAGGATAATACAGTAACATGCTTACAACGATGATCCCAAGGAATAAATAAAAAGATACAACTTATTAAGATTGGGAAGATGTGAAATACATGAATACACCATTAATGTCCTCACTTGTAAGTGGGAGTTGAACAATGAGATCACATGGACACAATGAGATCACATGGGAAACAACACATCCTGAGGTCTGTCTGGGTTGGGGGTTAAGGGGAGGTAAAGCATTAAGACAAACACCTAATGCATGTGGGGTGTAAAACCTAGATGATGGGTTGATAGGTGTAGCAAACCACCATGGCACATGTATACCTATGTAACAAACCTGCACGTTCTGCTATATCCTGGAACTTAAAGTTAAAAAAAAAAAAAGAAAGAAAGAAAAGAAAAAGAAACCTATGCCATTAAAAATGCTCAATTGTTTACTTTTTTATTATCTGGAAGTCTCCTTCACCTAGAACAATTACTTTCCTAGCCATAAACCAAGGTGGTGGGGCAACAGCACACATCCAAAATACAAAATCAAGATGTATCCACACCAACCAGAGCAGCTGACTGCACCTCATTCAACTCCATCCCCTGGGTCCCTGACTCTACTACTCATTCACTATGTGACGTAGGATAAAAACGAACACTTCATTGTTTTACATAATGTCTCACGTTCCCTTATTTCACTTGATTCTCAAAGTCACTCTCCACAACTAACTTAAAACGGATTCCTTTTTGGTCTCCAACCATTGACTAATGCTTTTAACACTTTGGGCATCCACAGGCTTCCTGCTTTTTTCCACTGCTTTCCAAGTTCCCCCAGTTGAGACTGGAAAGGGTTTTCCAATGTTCTGTTTTGCTGAAAACTTTCAATAAGACTAACGAATCAACGAGTTGTTTGAAGAGGCATTTGCATTATAAGCCAGTTATCTCTAATTATGGAAGTATTTATAAATATTCATAAAGTCTTCACACCAAGTAGCAGATGGGAAAATCTGAAGGAAAGCAGGATAATCCCTAAAATCCTACTAAAACAAATCTATCATTGAAACACTTTTTCTCTCAATTTTCTCTGACTTATCAGTCTCTCTCAATTTTAAAATGTTGGACTTTAAAACTTGGTCATAGGTCTTCTTACCCTACTTTCTTTCAAGGTGATTGATCTTCTCAGTTCCCATGACACAAGCAATTCTAATTTTAATTTCAGCCCAGACTTTTCCTCTGTCAGCACAAGACCCATAAAGTCAAATGCCTTCTTTAGCATCTCTCATGGTCTCTCCAAACTCATATGTAGAAAACACATGTTCTTCCTTCCTATACCTGTTCTTAATTTACTACTAAATCCTCCTTTGCTCTTGTATCTTCATAAAGATCTTCCTTGTTAAACACCCTTTGAATCCATCACTTTACTTCACTCATTTCCACTGTCACCATCCAGTCTATCATTCCCATCTGGATGACTACCATGCAGTCTCTTAACTAGCGTGGGAGACTAGAAATAGTCTCCCAATTTCTGCTGTTGTTCCAGTCCATTTTCTACAGTCAGAGTGATCACTTCCACTTAAACCTTCAACGGTTTCTCATGGCTCAGGATAAAATCTGAAATGCCAAACATAGCTTACTAGACCCTGTATAACCTGGTCCTGGCCTGGCCTACCTCAATGGGCTCATTTCGGCTACTCTCTCCCAACCCTCATTCCCGTTGCCATCCTCAACTTCTCTTAGTTCCCCGAAAATGCCATGGTAACTCTCGCCTCAAGGCCTTGAGATAGGCTATTTCCTCTCCTAGAGCAATCCTCCCCTTCCTCTCTACCCATCTCTTGCCTCAGTAACTCCTGATCATACAAGAGAGGCCTTCTTTGACCATCAGGCTAAGTAAGCACTTAAGCTTGTTGGAGTCTTTCTTTGTGCTCTATCCTGCCTTGCGCCAGTTACCACACTTACTTGCATTATTTACACTATAATTATTTCATATTTGCCTCCCTAGCTGGCTCCACACAGTACCTTATAAGTTCTAGGAAGGCAAGAATCATATCTGTCCTGGGCAGCGCACAATTCTGCATGCCTCCCTCCTGCAATCCAACAATGTTGAATTCAGTTTTGGATGTGTTAAGTTTTGGGGCCTGTGACTATCCCACTAGGGTTGTCCTAGAAGCAGTTTAGGTGCTCAAAATGTGCTGAGTTATGCGCTAACTGTGCTCTACGCAGGATGTCTCTGAGTAATTAATCTCCATAAAGCACATGAAGAATTATTAGTAGAGAAAATACAAATAAATTGGTAAGCATTAAGGTATTTTAAAAAACATTAAATGTTGGAAAGAGGGAAGACGTAAGTACAAAGATCTAGGGTTGAGTCTCAGCTTTACTACATCAGACAAATCTCTGAACCATTTTGATCTCCAATTTTATCATCCAAAAAATTAGGGTTAATAAGAATATTTACTTCACAGGGCTATGTAAATGACTAAGTAAGAATAGATATCATTTTACAAAGTATAAAGTGCACTCAAACAACAGTTTATGATCCAGGGCTGCTTACTTTGAACTTCTAAGGTAACTTGTGTGTATTTATGTGTATATATACATGTATACTTAGTTAAAAGCAAAAATATAAACTCAATCTAGCTCATGTGACCACCTATAATTCATTGTGAGCTTTATTTTATTCTCTATTGGAAACTTCAGGAGAGAACTATTACTCATTAATACAAAATTTCAAAAATAACAAAAGCTTTTTGAATTCTAGAGAATACCTGCTCCAGAAGTAAATTAAAGGGGAAAGCAGACAGAAAGCTTAATTATGCAAAGTCAGTTATTTCTTTCTCAAACATGGATTCACATCTGTTTAAAAACAAGGCCTCAAAACCAAATAAAGATTAATTCAATGTAGAATTAAATATCTCAAACTGCTGCAGTTTTTGATTTATCAGAAAGCTCTACCAGGCCTAAAATTCTTCGACTGTAACATAAAACTCTAATGGATTGAAAGAACTTTATTAATCAATAAGGACAATCAATGCTAAAGAAAAATTAACACATATATGTTTGTATATTTTAATTCTTCAAAAATGATACACTTGAATGGAACATAAACAGTAAATCTTAATTAACCAAAATGAGCAACTGACTACATTACTAGACGTCAGAACTGACTATTTGTGACTTAAAAAAAAAGAGATGCTTCAATATTATTGTATTATAGAAATATATATTTCTACACCTCCCTGGAAACATTGGGGAAAGTAAAAGGAAGACTGTTTGATAAAAGTAAAGGGTCTCCAGGAATGGTACCTGAAAGACAAGGGAAGGGGCATCACCATTAGATGATGACGCCCTAAAGGGAGGGGTAATGAGATCGTTCAGCAGATCCGTGTATTAGTCAGAATGCATCCCAAGTGACATGCTATATGCTTAAATGTTGAGAAAAAACTCTGCAATGATTTGGTATTTATTATCTTCAAAAATTGTAAATTAGTACTCAAGAGCAGAGAAATACCAAGTAGATAACTGTTTAATTCTTTTTTTCACTAATTTAGTCAACCTACAAAACAAACTGCCCCAAGGAAAACTACCAGACTAAGCATACTTCTCACAGTCATGATAAAAGAACGCTGATTTTAATAACTATCTCTGCCTTCACCTAGATTAATATATATTCATGACATAAACAATGTACATGAAGAGCCAATTTCCTAAAAAAATAAGAAAAAGAAAACAGGGCCAAATAAGTTTCTCCTTTGGTGACATGCAATGCTGGGATAAATTAGCTTACTTCACAGCACTACTTTCAGCCATGCTAAGAGATTAATACAACAAAATTAAATTAAAGCACTGTTTCATTTCTATAATTAAAAGAAAAGCAATTAACCCAGGCAATTACTTAAATATTGGCTTGCTACATGATTGACAGCTACGCTTCAAAATAAACTGCCATCTTAGATGACACAGACTCAAAATGTGCTAGTTTGCGTACAAATGAAAAACTGCAAAACAACTTGGACAGCTTTTAGTATAAGTAAGAGAAGCTTTAAAAGAGATTACAGACCCTCTTTTAATAGACACTTAAAAGGGTCTACTAGTAGACTCTTCCTGAACAAATCAGTAACCAGTAAAGCCGTACCCTTTTCAAAGGCAGTCCCACTTTTCAAAACCCTTGTATTAGTGGAATGCACGCAGTCTGATATGGGGAGGGGGAGGAGGCTGGAGAGCACCAGCATCAGAGCTGTCTGTTTCTGCACCTGTCTGAAACAGAAAGGCGGTGTCCCTTGGGGAGAAACATGCCTAAAATAAAGCAAAACCCCAAACCTTATCTAAGTTTAGACGTTAGAGTTGTTTGTTCTTCTTAAGAGGAAAAAAAGGGCATCTTTAACAGAAAATCAAAACAGAAAACAAATATGGTATCTCTAAATAAAGAAAAGATAAAGGTATTCATCTAAGTACAAATTAGTTATATATACACAGTAACAATATGCATTCTGAATAACAATAAGGAAGGTCTTCATATTTAAAAATGAGTTCCAAGACATAAAGAAGTAGATAGTTCAATCTACTTAGATTTGGTGAAGTGATCCAAATGTAGCCCAGAGATCCTAAAGAAAAAACGATGCTCATGTGTTACAAAACAAAATTTTAAGACAATCAGTGGGGAACCACAGACAAATTTCCTTAGTGCTTTGCTCCAAGGTTGAATCTGAATATAAATTACTAGAGGAAAGCAAATCAGGTTTCATGTCAGGTGGTCCTTCTGAAAATTAAAAACAATATTCTTAGCTACCATTAACTGGCAAAAATATTATGCTTAGAACCTAAGCACATCTGTTAAAGCTAATACAGTGAACTTTAGGTGCATCCTTTATTCTAAGACACACAAACATGCACCCTAACGGTTTTAGCTTATGTATCCACACTCTTTTCAGGAGATAATGGCAAATGAGATGTGTGTCCCAAGGTACACAATTCATACAATTCATTCTAAATATAATTTAAAACATCCTGTTCTTAATGGAACTGTCAATTTCCCTTATCTTCCAGGAGCTTATTTTTTTCATTGATATAATCAAAATCCCACTAAAGCAACAAAATACACTATTTTATAAGCCTTTTGGATCAGAAAAGGTTAAGAACAACATCAGAGCAAGCCAGGAGGCAAGTATGTACCTAATGGTAATTCCTAGTGAATTTGTTCTTTATTTTCAGAAGAATCCTTAAATGTAGTAAAAGGGAAAGTTCAAAAATTTCTCCAGATAATTTACTTGGGTGTTTCATGCATGTGACTGTACCTGATGCATGAAGTTAGATTATCTTTAGAAATGTAGTCCAATCCTATAATTTTACAGAGAAGGAAATTAAAGCTCTACTGATTAAATAATTTAGCCAGTTCACACAGTAAGTTAATGGAAGAATTATGACTAAAACTGAAGCTCCTGAATCCTAGGCCCTCCTCCACAATACCACATAGTCTAAAAAGTTCCTGTGTGGCTTTATTATTCCAGCAAAAGTACATGTGATCCACAATCAATTCCTTTATCAATAACTTAAAAATTATTATACAGTCTATCAAATCCTTTATCCTTCAGCTTCTCAGATTAATAAGTAACTTTGATAGTTGCAGAGAATACATCTTCTCTGGTCTTCTGAGTTGAATCTGTTTCCTCTTCATAAGACAGGGTTGTGCTATGTGGCCCAGGCTGGTCTCAAACTCCTGGGCTCAACCGGGCTCAGCCTCCTGAGTAGCTGGGACGACTACTCAGGAGGCACGTGCCACTGCACCCAACTTTCATACCACTCTTGATGAAAGCTTGGAGGAACTGACATTCTAATACAGGAGTCTCCACAGGAAGCCATGAACCTATTTATTGTTACCTGGGAGGTGACACCTGATATATATCCATGCCAGCTCTTTCTGCCTGCTACAACTGGCCCTCTTCCCTACACCAGCCTTTACAACCAAACACACTGGGTTTCTGAGAGAAGAAGTTAACTACTTCTCACAAAGTTAACTATTATGAAGGTTAAGGACCTTAAGAAAACACTGCACCGGATGCATTTTGAAGGTAGTATTACTCTATGCATCCAATTCACAGCATTTCAAATGGCAGTTTTTGATTTTTTTTTTGTTTTTGAGACAGGGTCTCACTCTAAGTCACCCAGGCTGGAGGGCACTGGTGTGATTTGACCCACTGCAACCTCCGCCTCCCAGGCCCAAGCAATCCTCCCACCTCAGCCTCCCGAGTAGCTGGAACTACTGGTGCATGTCACCACACTGAGTTAATGTTTGTAATTTTTTTTGTATTGTGTATGTTTTGTAGAGATGAGGTTTCGCCATGTTGCCCAGGCTGGTCTTGATCTCCTGAGCTCAAGCAATCCACCTGCCTTGGCTTCCCAAAGTGCTGGGATTACAGATGTGAGCCACTGTGCCTGGCCTTGGTGATCCTTTTGTGGTGTTTTGTCCAACTTTTTTTTTTCTAAATCTGAACTGGACAAATGTTCAACTTTTGAACATAACTTCTAGATGCTGAGCAGCACACACCTTGCTGAATAACAGATGACTCACACTCACAATACATTCTTCTCTCCTTGCTAATATGTTTATAATTTCACAAATATTCTTATATTTCTATCATATACCAAATAAGTAATTTTCAAAGTATGGTTTGTGAACTCTTTCAGGGGTGCAAAATAGCAAACAGTTTTCAAGCAAGGTGTGATTTGCCTTTTCACTGGGTTGCTATTTGCCCTGAAGGTATAAAAGCAATGCTGACTAAAACTGCAGGTGCCTTGTCACAATTCAGGAACCAAACTAAGAATACAATGGTATTCTTCACTCTCATACACCTGAAGTAAAAGGAAAAAAATAGAGACAGTTGCACTTAAGAATGTTCTTGATGAAGCAATAAAAATGACTGATTTCATTAAATCTTGACCCTGAGTACACATCTTTTCATTATTCTGCATGACTAATTAGGAAGTATGTAACAAGCCTTTCTTCACATGCTAAAGCATGTCTTGAGGAAAAGCGCTTCTGGAACTGAGTTGTGAGCTGAACTAGCAGCTTTGTTCATTGAGCTCCAATTTTACTCAAAAGTCAACTGAGAAAAATCATGATTATAGGACTTGGGTATCTGGTAGACATTTTCTAAAAAATGAACAAAGTGAACTTTTTACTTCAAAGAACATATCTTGACAGTATTTGTGATAAAATTTACATTTTCAAGTGAATTCTAGAATACTGGAAAACTTGGGCCAGGCGTGGCGGCTCACGCCTGTAATTCCAGCACTTCGGGAGGCTGAGGCAGGAGGACAGCTTGAGCCCAGCAGTTCAAGATCAGCCTGGGCAACATAAGAAAACTCCATCTCTACAAAAAATTAAAAAAAAGTAGCTGAGCTTGGTGGCAAGCGCCTATAGTCTTAGCTACTTAGGCTGAGGTGGAAGGATTGCTTGAGCCCAGGAGTTGGAGGCTACTGTGAGCTATGATCACACCACTGCACTCCAGCCTGGGCAACAGAGCAAGACCCTGTCTCTAAAAGACAAAAAAACAAAACAAAACAAAAAAACTTGCATCTGCCAATTTTCTCTTGACAGCTTCCCAGTACTTACAGACTTTTCTGATGAGATCAGTGGTTAACAGCAACAAATTTGATTTTTAAAAAATATTCCATAAGGAAATATTCCAATATTTAAAAGATCTGTGTAACTCAGTCAATATTTTCCAAGTTATAAAATCATGCATGAGTAAAAGGCAAGACAGACCAATGGATATTAGTGTTCAGAGTATAAAATGTTCATTGACACGTTTTCTGATTCCACACTGCAACTAATCTTTAAAAAACTTCCACTTGTTTTGGCAGAGTATTAAAAAAGAATGGCCTCAACTATTTGAAAAGGCTACTAGAATATTCCTCCCTTTTCCAACTACATTTGTATGTGACTGGATTTTCTTCTTTATGTAGTTAAATCAAAACAACAATGCAATATTTTTAAGGCAGAAGCGGATACAACTGTCTTCTTTTTTTTTTTTTTTTTTTTT